>NW_022986702.1:13434-36806 GCF_009829125.3 Periophthalmus magnuspinnatus
TAATGATATATTTACAAAGAAAACCCCTTTAATTTATTAAAAACATATATATATATATACATGGATGGCAGAGGGAATAAGAGAAGTAACAGGTAAGAGACATGGAGAAAGGAGGAGAGAGAGTTAAAAAGAGGTGCCCAGAGAGGGAGAAAAGAGAGAGAGAGACAAAGGGAGAGAGCGAGAGGATGGAAAGAGACGACAAAAGAGGGAAGAGAAGAGAGGGAGAAGAAGAGAGAGAGAGACAAAGGGAGAGAACAGAGAGAGGGAGAGAAGAGACAAGAGAGAGAAAGAGAGAAGAGATAGGGGAGAAAAGAGAAGAGGGAGAGATTATCATTCCATTATGAGACTGAGCTTTAGGGGGTAAATCTTTGGCGCAGTACAGGTGCTTGGGGTTAGCTTTAGTCGGGTTAGGGTTAGTTAGTAGGTTGTTAAGTCTGCTCTCACCATGCAGGAGTGCTACATGTACTTGGTTTAGTGTTAGTTGGTCGAGTTATTTTAGTTGGGTTAGTTTGTAGGTTGGCGAGTGTGGTCTCACCATGCAGGCGCGGTACAGGTGCTTGGGGTCCCCCGTGTGCCGGTACAGGGACAGGAAAGTGTAGGCGTTCCCGGCGGCTCCGTGGCAAAGGCCGTAGCCCTTCTTGAGCAGGCCGTACCTCCACACCACCTCCCCACACTGCAGAGCGTCCTCCAGGTATCCAGGGCCTCCAAACACCTGCAGAGAGAGGAAAAGACAGACCAGCTAAAGTCCGGATCACTGCTCATTCGGACTAATATTTACCTGATATCTGATTTTTAAATTAACGTGAATGTAAATGTAAAGTTAGTCACCAAATTTGGAAGAGAACATTAAAATATGAAACAAATTTTGCTCTTTAATTGAAAAAGGGTCAATTAGAACAGTTTGGAGCATTTTTCTTCACTTGCGACTTTTTAATTTATGATTTAAATTTTGATTAAATAAATAAATAACATAATAATGATAATAAAATAGAATTGGTAAAAAAGTCATACGTTTGATTTTCATAATAATTATTTCATTACTTTAATAAAAACTCCACATCTGTCCAGGAAAAACAACCTCTGCCAGATTTACAGTTAAATGCTTATTAATATGCTCTATCCCAGAAAAAAATAATTTAAAAAAAATTCAAAAAGTATTATTTTTTATTTTATTTTAATGTCAGCACAGTCGTCTATATTACACTGAATATTTGGATGACAACCGCAACTACTTGATGACCACCTCTGAAATCTTTTCTTCCATAGTCGACTCAAGAAAATGTTACAATTAACCTTAATAATAAAAACTGTTCAAAAACACAACAGATATGACTTGATTCGACCACAAGAGAGCACTGTTAGCCTGTCTACTGAATCACCTCTTTCTATACTTAAGGTAGAATGTTACAGAGCCTCTTAAGAGTAAAAGTATCTTGGGTAGCACTTTAAAATCAACCTGACAATAGATTTTGTAATGGTACTTTGTGAAGTATTCTGTGTAGTACTTTCTCTATTACCTTGTAGGCCTGCAGCAGCATGTAGACGACCCCCGGAGATCCGTGACACCAGTGCACCAGCAGGTCCCGCTCGTCCCCCACACAGGGAGGGTAGTTTCCAGAGGGGAACTTAAGGCCGCACACATAGTCTACGCTGGGCTTCACCAGTCTGTGCAACTGCTCCACTGAAGACACCAACCCGGGCTGACAGACAGGGGGCAGTGTCCAGTGAGAAACAAATATCATATTCAAGCTACACACAGATCTGTTTGTAGTATTATTGTTGAATTCCTAAAATTTAATTGAATAAACATAAACTGTCCTTGTTTTTAATAGTTTCTAAAGTGAATAAAGGGCCCATATTACACTATTTTCTGATTTATGTTACAATGTTTCCTCATCAAAAACAGACGTGGAGTTGTGTTTTGTTTCATTCACACATGTTTAACTCACAAACTCTGCATATTTAGGCTGAGTTCTTTTCTCAAACAGAAAAAAATCCTTGTCATGTCATGTGGTAATACAGGAAAAGCTCTACTGTGTTTTTAAACTCCATACACCTTCACTTGAGTCCTTTTGGTGTTTTCAGGCCAATCTCTACTGAACAAAAGGTAAAAGGTAGCCATTAACTGGAAAACTACCGTTTCATGACATCAAAAGGTGGAACTGCATTCTGAGCTTTGGAGATATAGACTAATAATAAAGGATTATTCAAACATGTGCAGATGAAACAAGACACAACTCCCGGAATGTTTTTGAGGAGGTAACAACATTATAACATAACGTAAAACTCACAAGAGTCAATTTCCTGTCCTTGTTTAGCCCTGGTTCAGTCCTGATTTCGTCCTGGTTTATCCTCAGTTCAGTCCTGGTTTAGTCCTGTTTTAGACCTAGTTTAGTCTTGGTTCAGTGAATTACACTGTGTTTTCATGTGGGATTTGCTTCTACCTGAGGCACCACCATTTGACTTTATCCATGCAACCCTCTGGTTTTCTTTTTCCATTGATCATCCATTTAAAGTGCTGTGACATCTGTACGTTGTGAATGCATGCATTCTGTAAACTGGCATCCTAGAGCTTCACCATTCCATGAGACAGGACCCAATGCAGTCCCAAAAGGTCACTGGATACAGTGTGGGCAGAAGCAGGTATTCGGACCATCACGGTGAGTGCTGCAGAGTCCAAGCATGTTCTCTTCCTGCTATGTTACAAACCTTAAACTCAAAATGGCATTATCAAGTAAAAAGACACAGTACTACTCACCTGAGAACTTGTGACAATATCTACCTGTACCTGTCATTATAAAACAACAAGAGAATGGTTAAACCCCACAGCGTAGGGACTTACAGTTCGCTGCCGTAGGGCCAGTAGCTGAAATGCCAGGTCTCCAGGGTCTCCTCAACCTCACGGACAGTGGAGGCAGACGTCCAGGTCTGTCCGGCTTCCTCCTCCGCCAGCGGATCCAACTCACCACCAGGTGGTGATCAGTTGACAGCTCAGCCCCTCTCTTCACCCGAGTGTCCAAGACACGCGGTCGGAGGTCAGATGACACGACAACAAAGTCGATCATCGACCTCCGACCTAGAGTGTCCTGGTGCCATGTGCACCGATGGACACCCTTGTGCTCGAACATGGTGTTTGTTATGGACAAGCTGTGACTAGCACAGAAGTCCAATAACAAAACACCGCTCGGGTTCAGATCGGGGAGGCCGTTCCTCCCAATCACGCCCCTCCAAGTGTCACTGTCGTCCCCCAGGAGAACAACGGAGTCCCCGGTTGGTGCACTGTCTAGTACCCCTCCCAAGGACTCCAAGAAGGCCGGGTACTCTGCACTGCTGTTTGGCCCGTAGGCCGACACAACAGTGAGAGACCTGTCCCTGACCCGAAGGCGCAGGGACGCGACCCTCTCGTTCACCGGAGTGAACCCCAACACGCAGCGGCTGAGCTGTGGGGCAATGAGCAAGCCCACACCAGCTCGCCGCCGCTCCCCGCGGGCAACGCCAGAGAAATGGAGAGTCCAACCCCTCTCAAGAAGTTGGGTTCCAGAGCCCGAGCTGTGCGTGGAGGTGAGGCCGACTATATCTAGCCGGTAACGCTCAACCTCCCGCACAAGCTCAGGCTCCTTCCCCCCCAGCGAGGTGACGTTCCACGTCCCCAGAGCTAGTCTCCATGTCCGGAGATCCAGTCGTCGAGGTCCCTGCCTTCGACTGCCGCCCGGATCTCTTTGCACCCGCCCCGCATGGCTCCTCCCGCAGGTGGTGGGTCCACGGGAGGACGGCCCCACGTCGTTCCTTCGGGCTGGGCCCGACCGGGCCCCGTGGGGAAAGGCCCGCTCCAGGGTGGGGCCCCAGTAACGCCAGTCCGGGCGACGTAACTGGCCTTGATCTTTTTCTTTCCATGGGGGGCTTCTCTAATGATATATTTACAAAGAAAACCCCTTTAATTTATTAAAAACATATATATATATATATATATACATGGATGGCAGAGGGAATAAGAGAAGTAACAGGTAAGAGACATGGAGAAAGGAGGAGAGAGAGTTAAAAAGAGGTGCCCAGAGAGGGAGAAAAAGAGAGAGAGAGACAAAGGGAGAGAGCGAGAGGATGGAAAGAGACGAGAAAGAGGGAAGAGAAGAGAGGGTGAAGAAAGAAGAGAGAGAGAAGGAAGAGAGAGAACAGAGAGAGGGAGAGAAGAGACAAGAGAGAGAAAGAGAGAAGAGATAGGGGAGAAAAGAGAAGAGGGAGAGATTATCATTCCATTATGAGACTGAGCTTTAGGGGGTAAATCTTTGGCGCAGTACAGGTGCTTGGGGTTAGCTTTAGTCGGGTTAGGGTTAGTTAGTAGGTTGTTAAGTCTGCTCTCACCATGCAGGAGTGCTACATGTACTTGGTTTAGTGTTAGTTGGTCGAGTTATTTTAGTTGGGTTAGTTTGTAGGTTGGCGAGTGTGGTCTCACCATGCAGGCGCGGTACAGGTGCTTGGGGTCCCCCGTGTGCCGGTACAGGGACAGGAAAGTGTAGGCGTTCCCGGCGGCTCCGTGGCAAAGGCCGTAGCCCTTCTTGAGCAGGCCGTACCTCCACACCACCTCCCCACACTGCAGAGCGTCCTCCAGGTATCCAGGGCCTCCAAACACCTGCAGAGAGAGGAAAAGACAGACCAGCTAAAGTCCGGATCACTGCTCATTCGGACTAATATTTACCTGATATCTGATTTTTAAATTAACGTGAATGTAAATGTAAAGTTAGTCACCAAATTTGGAAGAGAACATTAAAATATGAAACAAATTTTGCTCTTTAATTGAAAAAGGGTCAATTAGAACAGTTTGGAGCATTTTTCTTCACTTGCGACTTTTTAATTTATGATTTAAATTTTGATTAAATAAATAAATAACATAATAATGATAATAAAATAGAATTGGTAAAAAAGTCATACGTTTGATTTTCATAATAATTATTTCATTACTTTAATAAAAACTCCACATCTGTCCAGGAAAAACAACCTCTGCCAGATTTACAGTTAAATGCTTATTAATATGCTCTATCCCAGAAAAAAATAATTAAAAAAAAATTCAAAAAGTATTATTTTTTATTTTATTTTAATGTCAGCACAGTCGTCTATATTACACTGAATATTTGGATGACAACCGCAACTACTTGATGACCACCTCTGAAATCTTTTCTTCCATAGTCGACTCAAGAAAATGTTACAATTAACCTTAATAATAAAAACTGTTCAAAAACACAACAGATATGACTTGATTCGACCACAAGAGAGCACTGTTAGCCTGTCTACTGAATCACCTCTTTCTATACTTAAGGTAGAATGTTACAGAGCCTCTTAAGAGTAAAAGTATCTTGGGTAGCACTTTAAAATCAACCTGACAATAGATTTTGTAATGGTACTTTGTGAAGTATTCTGTGTAGTACTTTCTCTATTACCTTGTAGGCCTGCAGCAGCATGTAGACGACCCCCGGAGATCCGTGACACCAGTGCACCAGCAGGTCCCGCTCGTCCCCCACACAGGGAGGGTAGTTTCCAGAGGGGAACTTAAGGCCGCACACATAGTCTACGCTGGGCTTCACCAGTCTGTGCAACTGCTCCACTGAAGACACCAACCCGGGCTGACAGACAGGGGGCAGTGTCCAGTGAGAAACAAATATCATATTCAAGCTACACACAGATCTGTTTGTAGTATTATTGTTGAATTCCTAAAATTTAATTGAATAAACATAAACTGTCCTTGTTTTTAATAGTTTCTAAAGTGAATAAAGGGCCCATATTACACTATTTTCTGATTTATGTTACAATGTTTCCTCATCAAAAACAGACGTGGAGTTGTGTTTTGTTTCATTCACACATGTTTAACTCACAAACTCTGCATATTTAGGCTGAGTTCTTTTCTCAAACAGAAAAAAATCCTTGTCATGTCATGTGGTAATACAGGAAAAGCTCTACTGTGTTTTTAAACTCCATACACCTTCACTTGAGTCCTTTTGGTGTTTTCAGGCCAATCTCTACTGAACAAAAGGTAAAAGGTAGCCATTAACTGGAAAACTACCGTTTCATGACATCAAAAGGTGGAACTGCATTCTGAGCTTTGGAGATATAGACTAATAATAAAGGATTATTCAAACATGTGCAGATGAAACAAGACACAACTCCCGGAATGTTTTTGAGGAGGTAACAACATTATAACATAACGTAAAACTCACAAGAGTCAATTTCCTGTCCTTGTTTAGCCCTGGTTCAGTCCTGATTTCGTCCTGGTTTATCCTCAGTTCAGTCCTGGTTTAGTCCTGTTTTAGACCTAGTTTAGTCTTGGTTCAGTGAATTACACTGTGTTTTCATGTGGGATTTGCTTCTACCTGAGGCACCACCATTTGACTTTATCCATGCAACCCTCTGGTTTTCTTTTTCCATTGATCATCCATTTAAAGTGCTGTGACATCTGTACGTTGTGAATGCATGCATTCTGTAAACTGGCATCCTAGAGCTTCACCATTCCATGAGACAGGACCCAATGCAGTCCCAAAAGGTCACTGGATACAGTGTGGGCAGAAGCAGGTATTCGGACCATCACGGTGAGTGCTGCAGAGTCCAAGCATGTTCTCTTCCTGCTATGTTACAAACCTTAAACTCAAAATGGCATTATCAAGTAAAAAGACACAGTACTACTCACCTGAGAACTTGTGACAATATCTACCTGTACCTGTCATTATAAAACAACAAGAGAATGGTTAAACCCCACAGCGTAGGGACTTACAGCTCGCTGCCGTAGGGCCAGTAGCTGAAATGCCAGGTCTCCAGGGTCTCCTCAACCTCACGGACAGTGGAGGCAGACGTCCAGGGGGTAGTCACCAGCATGGAGTCTGAGCCAGAGACGTACATCCAAACCTCCTGGTCCATGTGGTGCAGGTTGGGAAGCATAGTCCCCAAAAGCTGAAAGAGAGCACAGTCACTTTACAATCTAAAGTCTAACACGGACCCAATACTCTAAAGTTTAGAGTATTGTGTCCGTGTTACATGTGATCAACAGTATTCTAGTGTAGGGTCCTGCATACCTCCCAGAACAGGGACTCGTCCCAAACATGGACCCAGAGAGGGAGCAGCTGTCGGCCTCCAGGCTGCTCAAACAAGACATATGTCAAACACAATGTAACAACGGCACAATGTATCATTCGGAGAAACATTAGACTTACCTGAGCACCAGGGTGAGGGGGTACAGAGGAGCCAGAGGTGGAGAGCGCAGGGCTGCGACTCTCAGCAGGCTGGGAATCAAGAAAAAGAGCATGAGCCATTTGACATTTCATGCAGTTAATTGTCACTGAATATTTAAGACAGGTCAAACTCACCTGCACATGAGCAGAAGGACCAGTCTGCCGAGGCAGAGGGCGTCTGCTGCTGGCAGCCTGCAAAAGTTTAAGTTTGGTTTAAAAGAGGTAAAAATGTAAAAGGGATAAAAACATCTTAAAATTCCCACAAACATTCTAAACCACCAAGAGATAGATTTTAGTTAAATGCATGAAGCTTACCAGCTGAGGAGCTGCGGGCGTCCCAGTGGAGGAGGGCCCAGGGCTGTCCGGTCTCTGGAGCTGGAACATCAGAACACACAGGTGAATACTACTGTCTTTATAACAACATTATAAAAAGAGCAAAGGGCAAGTGTGACCAGGCCTACCGGAGCGGAAGAGGAGGGTTGAGAGCTGCCCCTTGCTGAAGGGTCACCGCGGCGGGCACGAGTGGTCCGAGGGGCAGGCGCCGGAGACCTCTTCCTCTTCCTGCCGCCCTGTTGGACAGAAGAAAATCAACATTAAATGTATGCTAAAAGACAGTATCTAAATGACAAACTAATTAAGGTCTTTTTCAAAATCTCACTACAGGAGTTTGTGGCTGGAAGGTGGATAAACAGCAATCAAAAGAATAATACACCGCATCTCCAAGTTTTCAAAGACCTGGGCAATCGGGGTTATTTTTCAAAAAACAAATGTAGTGCAACAGGATGCTTATTTTATTATCTGTGTGCATTGTTCATGTTTTATTTGGTTAGTGTTGTAAATGTATTGTAGTTTCTAAATCATGAATAAGCTGATCAATGTTACTGCAATCAATACTCGAATCGAACATTTGGCCACTTTGTGTTGATCCACTCCAAATTCAATAAAATTCAATAAAACACAACACTTCTTTTCAGTAAGCAACATTAAATAAAATACTCTGGGTTGTTGTAAGTTCACCAACTATTGAGCAGATTTATTAGAAGAAACTGGCAACTGTACCTTCAAAGATTTAGTCTTCTAATGATATATTTACAAAGAAAACCCCTTTAATTTATTAAAAACATATATATATATATACATGGAGGATTCATTCTTTTTGTACAACTATAGTACAAGTATCTTTAGTATAAAATCAGTGTTTGGGCCAAATATGGCCTTAGCAAACAATATATTTAAATATGAACATGCTACTGAACTTTATTAAACCATGTTCAAAGTTTGGCCTTTTAATATTTAACCATGGAGCCTATAGAACCTATAGAAGTATACATTTATATTTTCCATTTATATTTCTGTTTTCAGTGTTTCAGCTAGTTAGTGCTACTTTGTCAAAATTACTGATACCAAGTAGAAGTAGTAAATACTGAAAGTAGCCTTATAGCTAACGTTGTTATTTATGCTAATAATCATCGCAAATGCTTTTTAAAAAGACAGATTTTCTTTACCATGCCACAGTTGAACTTGAAGGCTGGTGGTGTTCAAGTGCTGCTGAACTTGAAGGCTGATGAAGTTCAAGTGCTGTGGGAACAAAAACAAAGCTGCGTGAGGCTGCGGTGGAGCTAGTTTAGCTGCTATTAGCCGTTAGCTTAGTCTGCGGAGAACAAGTGCGTGGCTTCTCTCTCAGGGACAAGAGCGAAATGGCGAAGAATTCGAATGTTGTGCATATGTTGTGCATAGCAACATTATGTTGTTATTATTTGAATGTTGCGTAACCTTTGGCAACCATGGAATGGTTGCCAAAGGTTACGCAATGAGCTAGTCCAGTATGGGCGAAAAACTTCTCTACGGTCCAAATCCAGTTAAAAGTATTGGAATTATCATAAACACATAATGGCTCCATCAGTGTGAATGCACATACACCACTACATTCTATAATTCTACTGTCTAAACAACCAACCCAAAAAGCAGGATTTTATACACTTTATGTATGGCTGTTTTTAACCCTTGTGCTCCCCAAGGGGGTTACCAGGACCCCCGAGTCGCAGCATGAACCTATAGTGGAGCGCCGGGGGTCCCGGAGACCCCCCAAGTCCGTTTGTGGAAAAAAAATAAAATAAAATAACTAAATCAACGGAGAAAGACTTTGATGGGGTCACCAGGACCCCCCTAGCGGTGGGGGGTTACCAGGACCCCCCGAGTCGCAGCATGAACCTATGCTGCCATTCCTATGGGATGGGATGGCAATTATTGTTATCCCATTGATGACAATAAAATAAATTTAAAAAATACAAAATGGAGGAGGACTCTGGGCGGCGGGGTTGGGAGGGATGACAGGGTAGGTTGGAGGGTTGAGTTGGGGTGGGAGGGTGGGGGGTCCTATGGGATAGGATGGGGGGGGGGGGTGAGGGGGGGTGTGTGGAGACCCCAGTCCCATTGATGACAATAAAATAAATTAAAAAAATACAAAATGGAGGAGGACTCTGGGGGGGGGGGGGTTGGGAGGGATGACAGGGTAGGTTGGAGGGTTGAGTTGGGGTGGGAGGGTGGGGGGTCCTATGGGATATTTTTTAAAATAAATAAAAATATAATAACCCTGGGTGGTGGTGGGAGGGTTGGGGTTGTGTGTGTGTGTTTGTGTGTTTGTGTGTGTGTCCTCTCTCTCTCTCTCTCTCTCTGTGTGTGTCCTCTCTCTCTCTCTCTCTCTCTCTGTGTGTGTGTGTCTCCTCTGTGTGTGTGTGTGTGTGTGTGTGTGTGTGTGTGTGTGTGTGTGTGTGTGCGTGCGCGCGTGTGTGCGTGCGTGTGGGGGAGACGTCCCGTCGGAGGGGTTGGGTGGGGAAAGTCTTAGGTCTTGTCCCAATTCGCTGCCATTCGCATACCTTTCTAAGTAAGTTACGTACGTTAGGTAAGTTATATAAGTTACGTAATTTACGTAAGTTATTTTTAATTATTTATTGTAGAACGTGAAAAATCAAGGTGTAGTCGTTGCAGCCCTTTATTTTTCTTTAGATTGAATGGAGTAAGGAATTAACATTTCCCTTTGACTATCAATAGGCAAAATAGATTATAGCTACTTTATATATATGCGTGCGTGGGTGGGGGTGTGTGTGTGTGGGGGGGTGTGGGGGTGTGTGTGGGTGTGTGTGGGGGTGTGTGTGTGTGTACACCTTGTTAAAAATGTAATAACAGAGACAGAGGTAATGAAAAAAAAGTAGTTTTTTTTTTGTTTAGTTCATTTATTTATGGATACATTCATAGTCTATAAACCAGAGAACACAGCTATTTGGTATTTGAGCCAGGTTAAATCTGATCTTTTGCTAAACCCCTTTAATACCACTAGAGGGCGTGGATACAAAACAAAACAAAGGGATGAATGATGAGAACCATAAACCTACAAAAAAAAATGTAAAAAAATAAAAATAAAAATAAAAAAACAAAATCCAAATAAATGAATAAAATAAAATAGATAAAATAAAATAATATAAAATCAGACCGGAGCACAAGGGGGGCAGAAGGATAGAGCGCACTTTGCGCACACGTGCACACCGCACCCCCGGCACACATTTGTAGTTTTAATGTCTTTGCTTCTGGGGCACGTTCGACACCTCTTCCTCTTCGCCGGTACAGGCGCGTGTCGCGATTTCGGACGCGGGTACGTCCCGGGTTCGTTCTCTCCGTCCTCCTCCTCCTCCTCCTCCTCCTCCTCTCCGTCCTGCTCATCTCCGTCGCCGTGGTCCCGGGTTCTTCTTCCTCCTCCTCCTCCTCCGCCGCCGCGGCCCCTCTCCCCTCTGCCCGCACTCCTCCTGATTACGCTGGGACCCACGAGCGCCCTGCCCAGCTGCTCCAAGAACAGTCTGCGTCTGTTGCGTTTGCCGGGCATCCACGTCGGGTTCAGCTCTCTCCAGAGAACGAACGCGTTGTACGCGGACACGTCGATCATGTTGTGAAAGATGACCATGGGCCAGCGGCAGGTTTTTCTCCTGCAGCTGTACGTACCTGTGACTTTATCCAGGTTGTCCACTCCTCCCTTGGTACGATTGTAATGGAGCACAGCAGCAGGTTTGTGTTGTTGTTGTTGTTGTTGTTCTTGTTCGTCACTAATACTACGGTCTCTTTCTCGGCTTCGTCCTCCTCTTCCTCCTCTTCCTCCTCTTCCTCCTCTTCCTCCTCTTCCTCCTCCTGCTCCTCCTCCTCCTCCTCCTCTTCCTCCTCTTCCTCCTCCTCCCGCTCCCTCTCTCGCTTCTTCTCCCGGCTCTCCGCGCAGGTGCTGCGGCACCGTGGTGAGGATCAGCACGTTCCTGGTCTTTTTGGCCAGATAGGAGATTAGGGCGACCGAGGGGCCTCCCCCCTCCCCGGTGGCGAACGCGAACGAGAAGGATCCGACCCGTCTGCCGTTCCCCCGGGTAGTAGGCGGGCAGGCCAGTTCGCGCGGGACCTCCGTCCTGTTGGCGCGCAGCGTACCTAATAGGGTGAGTCCCCTCTCGAAGAACAGCCTCCGGGCGAGCTCGAACGAGGTGAAAAAGTTGTCGCACGTCACGGTGCGGCCCGGTCCCAGTCCCTCGGTGAGGTCCAGCGCGACTCGCGTGGCCAGGTTCTTCTCCGCGGGCGCTCCTTGTCGAGGTTTACCGGTGTACACCTGCATTTTCCACGCGTAACTGGACCGCGCGTCGCACACGGCCCATAGCTTGATGCCGTATTTTGCGGGTTTGGAGGGCATGTACTGGCGGAAGGGGCAACGGCCTGGAATGTATTTATTAAAAAAAAATAATAATAATAATAAATTATTATTATTATTATTATTATTATTATTATTATTATTTTTAGGGGTGGAAAGCTGCTAACTGGTCCTTTGGCACAATCTTTCTCTCTCTCTCTGTCTCTCTCTCTGTCTCTCTCTCTGTCTCTCTCTCTCTCTCTCTCTCTCTCTCTGTGTGTGTGTGTGTGTGTGTGTGTGTGTGTCCCCTCTCTCTGTGTGTGTCTCCTCTTTCTGTCTCAGATAGAGAGAAGAGAGACAGGTGCCTTTCCTCTTCCTCACGCTCTCACACCACCTCCTTTTTTTTTGAATTGATTGATTGATTTATTGATTGATTTATTGATTGATTTATTGATTGATTTATTGATTACCTTTAAAGGCAACCAGCCTCTCGTCCACGGTGACCTCCGGTCCGGGATCGTATAGGAGCGGCAGCCGCTGGCACCAAGCGTCCCACAGTTTCCTGACGGGTGCCAGTTTGTCTCCGTAAGAGGAAGAAGAAGAAGAAGAAGAAGAAGAAGAAGAAGACGACGCCGCCGCCGCGCGTCTCGCCTCTCTGGTCTCGCGATCGTCGAAGCGCAGGACGCTGGAGTAGGATCTGAAGGTCTTCAGAGGCATGGTGGCGCGGAATACGGCGCGCCCGCTCTCCGCGTCCCAGAGACTTTCACACGCCTCACCCCTCGACCTGTAGACTCCGGCCAGGATCAGCAGCCCCACGTAGGCGCGTAACTCGGTGCGATCCACGGGCTTCCACCGGCTTCTCACCGGCTCTGCTCTGCCCTCTCCTCCCCCTCCTTCTCCTCCTCCTCCGCCGCCGCCTTCTTCGCCTCCCTCGCCCTGTTCACCCTCTGCGTCTCGCCCCCGACGCCTCCGCGTCGTCCTCCTGACCCCTTCCAGGTTGGTCATCTCGATCACTATGTCCTCTAGCTCGGGGGTGAAGTACGCCAGGAAAGTGGATAACACGTCCCTGGAGGCCTCGCGGGCCGCGGCGGTCGGTCCGCCTCGCGGGACTCGTTCCGAGGCCGCGATCGACTGAGGGCCCCTGAGCGACGTCCGCGGAGGCGGCTTCGAGCTCCACGTGATGTCCCCGTGTTTTGAAAACATTTGTACTTCTTCTTCTACTTCTTCTTCTACTTCTTCTCCTTCACCTTCTTCTTCTCCTTCATCATCTTCTCCATCATCTTCTCCATCATCTTCTCCATCATCTTCATCTTCTGCATCATCATCTTCATCTTCTCCTCCTTCATCTTCATCTTCTCCTCCTTCATCTTCATCTTCTCCTCCTTCATCTTCATCACGCCACTGCTTGTGATAATTGTGGTCATCTTCAGGAGAATGACGACGAAGACGGCGATCATCACCGCCATCATCTTCATCTTCATCATCATCTTCATCATCATCTTCATCACCGTCATCTTCATCACGGCGCTGCTTGTGATAATTGTGGTCTAAGCCACGATGGTCATCTTCAGGAGAATGAGGACGAAGACGACGACGACGAGGAGGAGGAGATTCGCGGGACCCGAGGCCTTCGATCCAGACCCGTGTCTGGCTGGCGTGTCCCGGAAGCCCGGGCGAGGAGCCTGTCGCGTACCCAGGTGTAAATTCGAGCCCGTGTCTCCTGCGGGACATGACCGCTCGAGTTGGAGGGATTTCTTAATTTTATGTAGTTCTTTTTATTTGTTCTTGATGTTGTTGTTTTGGTTTTTTTCTTATTTCATCGTCAACCTAGCGATGCCACGGGATGCTTAGTAGTGAGACATTCTGTTTTTGTTTGTTTGTTTCTTTGTGCGTGTGTGTGTGTGTGGGGTGTGTGTGTGTGTGTGTGTGTGTGTGTGTAGGTGTGCGTGTGGGGGGTGTGTGTATGTGGGTGTGTGTGTGTGTGTAGGTGGGGTTGTGTGGGGGGGTGTGGGGGGGTGGGGGTGTGTGTGTGTGTGTGTGTGTGCAAAAACAAAAAACTAAACTAAAAGCAAAGAAGAAAAAAAAAAATTGCAAAGTTGAATGAAATCAGGAGGTGACGGCTTCAAACCGGATAGTGTTAATAATCTTTCACCAAACACAGTTACCTCCGGCACTTTGGATAACGAGTTTGTTTTTTATTTTTATTTATTTATTTATTTATTTATTTATTTTCCCTCAGATCTCCTCTCTCCAGCTACCACTATAACCGGTAACTTGTCACCGGACAGCACGAACTCCCTGGAGTGGATAAAGATTATTCTAATCATTTACAATTGTATCACCAAACTGAAGTAAGATAAAATATAAACATAGTAAGAATGTCGGTATTTTACGATTTACAATCCTACACATTATTTAATTTTGTACATTTTAAAGTTGAATAAAATCTCTTTATGTATGTACAGTTTTTGTTTTGTTTTTTTGTTTAAATTTATTTTACAAATCGTTAATACGCACGTTTACGGATCAGAAAAGGGAGTCATTCCCATACCGGGAGTCGAACCCGGGGCGCCTGGATGAAAGCCAGGAATCTTAACCCCTAGACCATACGGGACACTACTGTGACTCGCCAGACCGTACTGTTTTAGACGGAAGTCTATAGTATGAGCGCGTCTATGACGCGTCTTCCGTGGGGAGTCTGCAATCGAACCCGGGCCGTCTGAATGAAAACCAGCAGTTATAACCACTACACCGTACGCTACGGTGCTTTTGTAGCTGTGTATGTGTGCGTGCGTGTGCGTGTGTATGAGTGTGTGTCTGTATGTGAGTGTGTGAGTGTGTAGATGTGTATATATATGCGTGTGCAGAGGTGTGTGTGTGTGTGTGTGTGCTGTGTGGGTGGGGGGGTGTGTGTGTGGGGGTGTGTGTGTGTGTGCTGTGTGTGTGGTGGGGGTGTGTGTGTGCCAATCTCATGCTGACTGAGTTTCCCCCCACCTCTCTCTCTCTCTCTCTCTCTCTCTCTCTCTCTCCCATTGTGTGTGTTGTGTGCGTGCGTGTGTGAATCTCATTCTGATAGAGGCTGGGGTCCCCGTCACCCCCCCCCCCCCCCCCCCCCACCCCACCACCCTTTCACCCCCACCCCGTCACCCCACCCCTACCTCCACCCCCCCTACACCTCACATCTTCCCCCCCAAAAAAAAAAAAAAAAAATAGTCTCTTTCCGGGGTCTACATGACCCCCCTCTGGGGAGTCCCCTTGTGAGAGTTGCACAAGGGACGCACAAGGGTTAAAACTCCAAAAAATGTGTTGACGACTTAAGTAAAAGGAGCAGGTGCTTGTGCACACCTGCGTTCTGTCTGTGCACGTCCCTGTTGCCTGGATTGGGACTAGAAGCGACGCGGACTACGGTGCAGTCAGATCACATGGGGGGAGGCGGGGTAGAGGACGTCACATCCGTTACGTGTTTCCTGCCCACGTGTTTCCTGCCCACGTGTTTCCTGCTCACGTGTTTCCTGCCTACGTGTTTCCTGCCTGCGATTTGGCGGGAAGCTCCTCTTCACGGAGCTGCCAGCGCTGCAACAAACAATTGTATTAGTGATACGAATTCTGCTGCTATGAGTAAACACGGACACTGCCCCAATCTACGGAGACACGTAAGGTTAAACCCGCCAACCTTTCCCATTGTTTAGTCTGTTCTGTTTGTTTTGTAACATGGTTGTGGTGTTGTTGTGTATCTATTGTGAAGTCAGTCAGGAGTTGTTTTTGACTTGTTTGGTGCTCTCAGCAGTTTTGGTGTGTCTGTGTTGTTGGTGGATTGGTAACTACTTAAGGTTGTGGAGTGGTGGCTGTTGCATGTTGATTTGTTGTTGATTTTGTCAGTGAATTGTTGTGGTTTTTGGTGTATTGGTTTGGTGTTTGGTGCAACATTGGATTGGTTGATTTGGAATTTTGATCTGGTAGGCTTATGGTTGTTATGGGCTGACATGGTAGAATGGATCGGTTGGCTGGGTACTAGGTCAAACAAAATAGACAATGGCCTTGAAGATGCCTTCACCTAACCTTCGCTTCTTGTTTGAGGAAAAATGCAACCCTTACAATGACTTATACTTTTTCAGTGAGACAACCCTGCCAACCATCTGTTCCTGTTTGAGGTAAAATTCAACTTGTATAATGATTAATCATGTTTCAATGTTTACAGGTTGTGATTTGTTTTTGTCTGCTAGCTGTCTAAACATGTTGTACACGGACACTGCCCCAATCTACGGAGACACTTAAGGTTAAACCCGCCAACCTTTCCCATTGTTTTGTTTGTTTTGTAACATGGTTGTGGTGTTGTTGTGTATCTATTGTGAAGTCAGTCAGGAGTTGTTTTTGGCTTGTTTGGTGCTCTCAGCAGTTTTGGTGTGTCTGTGTTGTTGGTGGATTGGTAACTACTTAAGGTTGTGGAGTGGTGGCTGTTGCATGTTGATTTGTTGTTGATTTTGTCAGTGAAGTCATTGTTGTGTTTTTTGGTGTAGTTGGTGTAAAATTCAACTTGTATAATGATTAGACAGCTAGCAGACAAAAACAAATCACACACTGTAAACATTGAAACATGGTGAAACATGTACATGCACAATCACGACTCACTTGTATAGTATGGTAAAAGGTGGGGAGAGAGAGGTTCAATTGTCAGGTTAAAGGGAGGCCTTCAAGATGTATTAGGGTTATGTGGTAGGAGTAGGAATAATAGTACCTGTAGCAGTAGCATTTGTAATTGTAGTTGTAGTATCAGTCAGTAACATTAGTAGTGCAATAGAGTAAGAGACAGGGTCAGGTAGGTTCTCACTCAGATCAGGTGAAGAGGGGGTTTCAAGATGGACCGGGTCTTCAAGATGGATTAGGGTTGTTTGGTAGGAGTGGTAGTAGCAGCCATGGCATTAGGAGTAGCATTTTCTTAGGGTAAGACGTAGGGTCAGAGAGGCTTACAGATCAACTATCAAGATGGACGACAGCCAAGAACATGGAGGAGACAGCCCTTCCTATCTTCTGTTTCTATTTGAGGTAAAATTCAACTCGTATAATGATTAACCATGTTTCAATGTTTACAGTGTGTGATTTGTTTTTGTTTTGTCTGCTAGCTGTCTAAACATGTACACGCACAATCACGACTCACTTGTATAGTAGGGTTAAAGGTGGGGAGAGAGAGGTTCAATTGTCAGGTCAGAGAAGATGGACCGGGGTCATCAAGATGGAATAGGGCTTTATAGTAGGAGCACCTACACAAGTCACTTGTATCGTAGGGTCAGAATTAGGTCAAAACAGTTTCACAGCTCAGGTCAAGGGGGGGCTTCAAGATGGACCGGGGTCTTCAAGATGGAATAGGGCTTTATAGTAGGAGCACCTACACAACTCACTTATATCGTAGGGTCAGAATTAGGTCAAAACAGTTTCACAGCTCAGGTCAAGGGGGGGCTTCAAGATGGACCGGGGTCTTCAAGATGGATTAGGGTTGTTTGGTAGGAGCACCCACACAAGTCACTTGAATCGTAGGGTCAGAAGTAGGTCAAAACAGTTTCACAGTTCAGGTCAAGGGGGGGCTACAAGATGGACCGGGGTCTTCAAGATGGATTAGGGTTGTTTGGTAGGAGTAGTAGTAGCAGCCATGGCATTAGGAGTAGTATTTTCTTAGGGTAAGACGTAGGGTCAGAGAGGCTTACAAATCAACTATCAAGATGGGCAAGGGTCTAAGATGGACGACAGCCAAGAACATGGAGGAGACAGCCCTGCCTATCTTCTGTTTCTATTTGAGGTAAAATTCAACTCGTATAATGATTAACCATGTTTCAATGTTTACAGCGTGTGATTTGTTTTTGTTTTGTCTGCTAGCTGTCTAAACATGTACATGCACAATCACAACTCACTTGTATAGTAGGGTTAAAGGTGGGGAGAGAGAGGTTCAATTGTCAGGTTAAAGGGAAGGACTAGGAATAATAGTGCCAATAGCAGTAGCATTTGTAATGGTAGTAATAGGAGAAGAACTAGTAGTATGAGTCAGTAACATTAGTGCAACAGGGTCAGGCAGGTTCTCACTCAGGTCAGGTGAAGGGGGGCTTCAAGATGGACCGGGGTCTTCAAGATGGATTAGGGTTGTTTGGTAGGAGCACCCACACAAGTCACTTGAATCGTAGGGTCAGAAGTAGGTCAAAACAGTTTCACAGTTCAGGTCAAGGGGGGGCTTCAAGATGGACCGGGGGCTTCAAGATGGATTAGGGTTGTTTGGTAGGAGTGGTAGTAGCAGCCATGGCATTAGGAGTAGCATTTTCTTAGGGTAAGACGTAGGGTCAGAGAGGCTTACAGATCAACTATCAAGATGGACAAGGGTCTAAGATGGACTACAGTCAAGAACATGGAGGAGACAGCCCTTCCTATCTTCTGTTTCTATTTGAGGTAAAATTCAACTCGTATAATGATTAACCATGTTTCAATGTTTACAGTGTGTGATTTGTTTTTGTTTTGTCTGCTAGCTGTCTAAACATGTACACGCACAATCACGACTCACTTGTATAGTAGGGTTAAAGGTGGGGAGAGAGAGGTTCAGTTGTCAGGTTAAAGGGAAGGACTAGGAATAATAGTACCAATAGCAGTAGTAATAGGAGAAGAACTAGTAGTATCAGTCAGTAACATTAGTGCAACAGGGTCAGGCAGGTTCTCACTCAGGTCAGGTGAAGGGGGGGCTTCAAGATGGACCGGGGTCTTCAAGATGGATTAGGGTTGTTTGGTAACAAAGCTACTCCAAAAATCAGCTCTGAGCAAATCCAGTCTGTAATGCCAATATCCCATATGGACCCTCTAATAATATTAGATAAATTTACTCCTGTTGATGAGGTGGAGATTACCTCAGTCATCATGTCGTCAAAACCATCAACCTGTTTGCTCGACCCTATTCCAATCAGACTCCTCAAAGAAGCCCTCCCCCTAATAATAGATTCCATCCATAACATAATAAATATGTCGTTAGAAAATGGCTACGTTCCTCAGTCCTTTAAGTATGCTGTGATTAAACCCCTTTTGAAAAAACCTAACCTAAATCCTGATGAATTAGTCAACTATAGACCTATCTCTAATCTTCCCTTCCTCTCAAAAATTCTAGAACGAGTTGTGGTGAAACAGCTCTGCCGCCACCTGCAGGACAATAATATATTTGAAAAATTTCAATCTGGATTCAGAGCTCACCACAGCACAGAGACTGCACTGCTTAAAGTAACAAATGATTTACTACTAGCTGCTGATAACGGGCTGGCTTCAGTCCTGGTCCTACTGGACCTCAGTGCAGCGTTTGACACCATTGATCACAACATTCTACTGCAGAGGTTAGAATGTGACATTGGAATCAGAGGGACCGCCCTCAAATGGTTTAAATCCTATCTATCAGATAGGTACCAGTTTGTTAGTATAAACCAGAGCACCTCTCCCTGTTCTAAAGTAGCCTGTGGTGTTCCACAAGGATCTGTGCTTGGTCCAATCCTATTTACTCTGTATATGTTGCCATTGGGTAACATTATCAGAAAACATGGCATTAATTTTCACTGCTACGCTGATGACACTCAGCTGTACTTATCAATGAAACCAAATCAGACTGATCAAATAGATAAACTCAGTGCCTGTGTGAAGGACATCAAAACCTGGATGACCTTGAATTACCTGCTCTTAAATCCTGAAAAAACAGAGGTCATTGTCGTTGGTCCCAAAGGTCAAAGAGATTCTCTGTCAGACCAGATATTCTCACTCGACAATGTGAATATAGCTTCTAGCCCTACTGTAAAAAATCTTGGAGTCCTATTTGATCAAAATCTCTCATTCACAGCCCATATAAACCTAACTTGTAAAACCGCATACTTTCACCTGCGAAATATAACTAAAATTAGAAATATTTTACCTAAAAACGATGCTGAAAAACTCATCCATGCATTTGTTACTTCCAGACTTGATTACTGTAATTCCCTGCTTGCCGCCTGCCCCAAAAGTACTATAAGGAGCCTCCAGTTGGTCCAAAATGCAGCGGCCAGAGTCCTAACAGGAACTAAAAGAAGAGACCACATCAGTCCTGTACTAAAATATCTGCACTGGCTTCCTGTCGAGCTTAGAATCAAATTCAAAGTCCTCCTCCTGACATACAAAGCCCTAAACGGTATGGCCCCATCCTATCTGCAAGATGCTATTGTCCCGTACCAGCCAAACAGAGCACTCCGCTCTCAGAATGCAGGACTATTAGTGGTTCCTAGAGTGTCCAAAAGTACAGTGGGAGGGAGAGCATTCAGTTACCAAGCTCCTGTGCTATGGAATCAACTCCCTGCTGATGTTAAACAGGCCCCCACAGTCTCTGTATTTAAGACCAGGCTTAAAACCTTCCTCTTCGGTTTAGCGTATGACCAGGTTACTTAGTGAGGGAGTTAGGGTTATTAAAACCCGGGATAAGATAAGCTGCAGTAGGAGTAACTAGCTGGGGGAAGTATGGCAACCTGAGCACTATCCTCTACTTTGCCCTATTTTCTCATCAGCAATGCTATTCACATGTTGTCCCCTGTCCCACTCCCCCTGTGGAGTGTATCTCTTTCAGATGCCCCGATGACAGTTGGACCTCCTCCTTGCCTGGCTCTCCTCCTCCTTGCCCGGCTCTCCTCCTCCTCGTCTGGTCTCCTGGCCGATTTCTTATGTTGTCTGATTTTTCCTGTTGTGTCTGATTTTTCCTGTTGTGTCTGATTTTTCTTGTTGTGTCTGATTCTTCCTGTTGTTTTGTTTTTTGTGTCTTGGCGGCACGGTGACTGAGTGCCATCACTCATGTCTCACAGCAAGAAGGTTGGTTTGATCCCCGGGTCACCAGGCCTTTCTGTGTGGAGTTTTTCATGTTTCTCCCCGTGTCTGGATGGGTTTCCTCCGGGTACTCCGGTTTCCCCCATCAACCAAAACATGAACGCCCTTCGAGACAACTGTTGTTGTGATTTTGGGCGTTACAAAAATAAATGAATTGAAATTGAATTGGTAGGAGCACCCACACAAGTCACTTGAATCGTAGGGTCAGAAGTAGGTCAAAACAGTTTCACAGTTCAGGTCAAGGGGGGGCTACAAGATGGACCGGGGTCTTCAAGATGGATTAGGGTTGTTTGGTAGGAGCACCCACACAAGTCACTTGAATCGTAGGGTCAGAAGTAGGTCAAAACAGTTTCACAGTTCAGGTCAAGGGGGGGCTACAAGATGGACCGGGGTCTTCAAGATGGATTAGGGTTGTTTGGTAGGAGTAGTAGTAGCAGCCATGGCATTAGGAGTAGTATTTTCTTAGGGTAAGACGTAGGGTCAGAGAGGCTTACAAATCAACTATCAAGATGGGCAAGGGTCTAAGATGGACGACAGCCAAGAACATGGAGGAGACAGCCCTGCCTATCTTCTGTTTCTATTTGAGGTAAAATTCAACTCGTATAATGATTAACCATGTTTCAATGTTTACAGTGTGTGATTTGTTTTTGTTTTGTCTGCTAGCTGTCTAAACATGTACATGCACAATCACAACTCACTTGTATAGTAGGGTTAAAGGTGGGGAGAGAGAGGTTCAATTGTCAGGTTAACGGGAAGGACTAGGAATAATAGTACCAATAGCAGTAGCATTTTTAATGGTATTGGTAGTAATAGAAGAACTAGTAATATCAGTGAGTAACATTAGTGCAACAGGGTCAGGAAGGTTCTCACTCAGGTCAGGTGAAGGGGGGGCTTCAAGATGGACCGGGGTCATCAAGATGGAATAGGGCTTTATAGTAGGAGCACCTACACAAGTCACTTGTATCGTAGGGTCAGAATTAGGTCAAAACAGTTTCACAGCTCAGGTCAAGGGGGGGCTTCAAGATGGACCGGGGTCTTCAAGATGGAATAGGGCTTTATAGTAGGAGCACCTACACAACTCACTTATATCGTAGGGTCAGAATTAGGTCAAAACAGTTTCACAGCTCAGGTCAAGGGGGGGCTTCAAGATGGACCGGGGTCTTCAAGATGGATTAGGGTTGTTTGGTAGGAGCACCCACACAAGTCACTTGAATCGTAGGGTCAGAAGTAGGTCAAAACAGTTTCACAGTTCAGGTCAAGGGGGGGCTACAAGATGGACCGGGGTCTTCAAGATGGATTAGGGTTGTTTGGTAGGAGTAGTAGTAGCAGCCATGGCATTAGGAGTAGTATTTTCTTAGGGTAAGACGTAGGGTCAGAGAGGCTTACAAATCAACTATCAAGATGGGCAAGGGTCTAAGATGGACGACAGCCAAGAACATGGAGGAGACAGCCCTGCCTATCTTCTGTTTCTATTTGAGGTAAAATTCAACTCGTATAATGATTAACCATGTTTCAATGTTTACAGCGTGTGATTTGTTTTTGTTTTGTCTGCTAGCTGTCTAAACATGTACATGCACAATCACAACTCACTTGTATAGTAGGGTTAAAGGTGGGGAGAGAGAGGTTCAATTGTCAGGTTAAAGGGAAGGACTAGGAATAATAGTACCAATAGCAGTAGCATTTGTAATGGTAGTAATAGGAGAAGAACTAGTAGTATCAGTCAGTAACATTAGTGCAACAGGGTCAGGCAGGTTCTCACTCAGGTCAGGTGAAGGGGGGGCTTCAAGATGGACCGGGGTCTTCAAGATGGATTAGGGTTGTTTGGTAGGAGCACCCACACAAGTCACTTGAGTCGTAGGGTCAGAAGTAGGTCAAAACAGTTTCACAGTTCAGGTCAAGGGGGGGCTACAAGATGGACCGGGGTCTTCAAGATGGAATAGGGCTTTATAGTAGGAGCACCTACACAACTCACTTATATCGTAGGGTCAGAATTAGGTCAAAACAGTTTCACAGCTCAGGTCAAGGGGGGGCTTCAAGATGGACCGGGGTCTTCAAGATGGATTAGGGTTGTTTGGTAGGAGTAGTAGTAGCAGCCATGGCATTAGGAGTAGTATTTTCTTAGGGTAAGACGTAGGGTCAGAGAGGCTTACAGATCAACTATCAAGATGGACATGGGTCTAAGATGGACGACAGCCAAGAACATGGAGGAGACAGCCCTGCCTATCTTTTGTTTCTATTTGAGGTAAAATTCAACTCGTATAATGATTAACCATGTTTCAATGTTTACAGTGTGTGATTTGTTTTTGTTTTTGTCTGCTAGCTGTCTAAACATGTACATGCACAATCACAACTCACTTGTATAGTAGGGTTAAAGGTGGGGAGAGAGAGGTTCAATTGTCAGGTTAAAGGGAAGGACTAGGAATAATAGTGCCAATAGCAGTAGCATTTTTAATGGTAGTGGTAGTAATAGAAGAACTAGTAATATCAGTCAGTAACATTAGTGCAACAGGGTCAGGCAGGTTCTCACTCAGGTCAGGTGAAGGGGGGGGCATCAAGATGGATAAGGGTTGTTTGGTAGGAGTAGTAGTAGTAGCAGCCATTGCATTAGAAGTAGAATTTTTTTAGGGTATGACGTAGGGTCAGACAGACCCTTGTCC
>NW_022986702.1:37306-54356 GCF_009829125.3 Periophthalmus magnuspinnatus
CCTCGCGGGCCGCGGCGGTCGGTCGGGACTCGTTCCGAGGCCGCGATCGACTGAGGGCCCCTGAGCGACGTCCGCGGAGGCGGCTTCGAGCTCCACGTGATGTCCCCGTGTTTTGAAAACATTTGTACTTCTTCTTCTACTTCTTCTTCTACTTCTTCTTTTTCTTCTTCTTCTTCTTCTTCTTCTTCTCCTTCACCTTCTTCTTCTCCTTCATCATCTTCTCCTTCATCATCTTCTCCATCATCTTCTCCATCATCTTCATCTTCTGCATCATCATCTTCATCTTCTCCTCCTTCATCTTCATCTTCTCCTCCTTCATCTTCATCTTCTCCTCCTTCATCTTCATCACGCCACTGCTTGTGATAATTGTGGTCATCTTCAGGAGAATGACGACGAAGACGGCGATCATCACCGCCATCATCTTCATCTTCATCATCATCTTCATCATCATCTTCATCATCATCGTCATCTTCATCACCGTCATCTTCATCACGGCGCTGCTTGTGATAATTGTGGTCTAAGCCACGATGGTCATCTTCAGGAGAATGAGGACGAAGACGACGACGACGAGGAGGAGGAGATTCGCGGGACCCGAGGCCTTCGATCCAGACCCGTGTCTGGCTGGCGTGTCCCGGAAGCCCGGGCGAGGAGCCTGTCGCGTACCCAGGTGTAAATTCGAGCCCGTGTCTCCTGCGGGACATGACCGCTCGAGTTGGAGGGATTTCTTAATTTTATGTAGTTCTTTTTATTTGTTCTTGATGTTGTTGTTTTGGTTTTTTTCTTATTTCATCGTCAACCTAGCGATGCCACGGGATGCTTAGTAGTGAGACATTCTGTTTTTGTTTGTTTGTTTCTTTGTGTGTGTGTGTGTGTGTGTGTGTGGGGGGGGTGTGTGTGTGTGTAGGTGTGCGTGTGGGGGGGGGTGTATGTGGGGGTGTGTGTGTGTGTGTAGGTGGGGTTGTGTGGGGGGGGGTGGGGGGTGTGTGTGTGTGTGTGTGTGTGCAAAAACAAAAAACTAAACTAAAAGCAAAGAAGAAAAAAAAAAATTGCAAAGTTGAATGAAATCAGGAGGTGACGGCTTCAAACCGGATAGTGTTAATAATCTTTCACCAAACACAGTTACCTCCGGCACTTTGGATAACGAGTTTGTTTTTTATTTTTATTTATTTATTTATTTATTTTCCCTCAGATCTCCTCTCTCCAGCTACCACTATAACCGGTAACTTGTCACCGGACAGCACGAACTCCCTGGAGTGGATAAAGATTATTCTAATCATTTACAATTGTATCACCAAACTGAAGTAAGATAAAATATAAACATAGTAAGAATGTCGGTATTTTACGATTTACAATCCTACACATTATTTAATTTTGTACATTTTAAAGTTGAATAAAATCTCTTTATGTATGTACAGTTTTTGTTTTGTTTTTTTGTTTAAATTTATTTTACAAATCGTTAATACGCACGTTTACGGATCAGAAAAGGGAGTCATTCCCATACCGGGAGTCGAACCCGGGGCGCCTGGATGAAAGCCAGGAATCTTAACCGCTAGACCATACGGGACACTACTGTGACTCGCCAGACCGTACTGTTTTAGACGGAAGTCTATAGTATGAGCGCGTCTATGACGCGTCTTCCGTGGGGAGTCTGCAATCGAACCCGGGCCGTCTGGATGAAAACCAGCAGTTATAACCACTACACCGTACGCTACGGTGCTTTTGTAGCTGTGTATGTGTGCGTGCGTGTGCGTGTGTATGAGTGTGTGTCTGTATGTGAGTGTGTGAGTGTGTAGATGTGTATATATATGCGTGTGCAGAGGTGTGTGTGTGTGTGTGTGTGCTGGGGGGGTGGGGGGGTGTGTGTGTGGGGGTGTGTGTGTGTGTGCTGTGTGTGTGGTGGGGGTGTGTGTGTGCCAATCTCATGCTGACTGAGTTTCCCCCCACCTCTCTCTCTCTCTCTCTCTCTCTCTCTCTCTCTCTCTCTCTCTCTCTCTCCCATTGTGTGTGTTGTGTGCGTGCGTGTGTGAATCTCATTCTGATAGAGGCTGGGGTCCCTGTTTCCTGCCTGCGATTTGGCAGTAAGCTCCTCTTCACGGAGCTGCCAGCGCTGCAACAAACAATTGTATTAGTGATACGAATTCTGCTGCTATGAGTAAACACGGACACTGCCCCAATCTACGGAGACACGTAAGGTTAAACCCGCCAACCTTTCCCATTGTTTAGTCTGTTCTGTTTGTTTTGTAACATGGTTGTGGTGTTGTCGTGTATCTATTGTGAAGTCAGTCAGGAGTTGTTTTTGACTTGTTTGGTGCTCTCAGCAGTTTTGGTGTGTCTGTGTTGTTGGTGGATTGGTAACTACTTAAGGTTGTGGAGTGGTGGCTGTTGCATGTTGATTTGTTGTTGATTTTGTCAGTGAATTGTTGTGGTTTTTGGTGTATTGGTTTGGTGTTTGGTGCAACATTGGATTGGTTGATTTGGAATTTTGATCTGGTAGGCTTATGGTTGTTATGGGCTGACATGGTAGAATGGATCGGTTGGCTGGGTACTAGGTCAAACAAAATAGACAATGGCCTTGAAGATGCCTTCACCTAACCTTCGCTTCTTGTTTGAGGAAAAATGCAACCCTTACAATGACTTATACTTTTTCAGTGAGACAACCCTGCCAACCATCTGTTCCTGTTTGAGGTAAAATTCAACTTGTATAATGATTAACCATGTTTCAATGTTTACAGGTTGTGATTTGTTTTTGTCTGCTAGCTGTCTAAACATGTTGTACACGGACACTGCCCCAATCTACGGAGACACTTAAGGTTAAACCCGCCAACCTTTCCCATTGTTTTGTTTGTTTTGTAACATGGTTGTGGTGTTGTTGTGTATCTATTGTGAAGTCAGTCAGGAGTTGTTTTTGGCTTGTTTGGTGCTCTCAGCAGTTTTGGTGTGTCTGTGTTGTTGGTGGATTGGTAACTACTTAAGGTTGTGGAGTGGTGGCTGTTGCATGTTGATTTGTTGTTGATTTTGTCAGTGAAGTCATTGTTGTGTTTTTTGGTGTAGTTGGTGTAAAATTCAACTTGTATAATGATTAGACAGCTAGCAGACAAAAACAAATCACACACTGTAAACATTGAAACATGGTGAAACATGTACATGCACAATCACGACTCACTTGTATAGTATGGTAAAAGGTGGGGAGAGAGAGGTTCAATTGTCAGGTTAAAGGGAGGCCTTCAAGATGTATTAGGGTTATGTGGTAGGAGTAGGAATAATAGTACCTGTAGCAGTAGCATTTGTAATTGTAGTTGTAGTATCAGTCAGTAACATTAGTAGTGCAATAGAGTAAGAGACAGGGTCAGGTAGGTTCTCACTCAGATCAGGTGAAGAGGGGGTTTCAAGATGGACCGGGTCTTCAAGATGGATTAGGGTTGTTTGGTAGGAGTGGTAGTAGCAGCCATGGCATTAGGAGTAGCATTTTCTTAGGGTAAGACGTAGGGTCAGAGAGGCTTACAGATCAACTATCAAGATGGACGACAGCCAAGAACATGGAGGAGACAGCCCTTCCTATCTTCTGTTTCTATTTGAGGTAAAATTCAACTCGTATAATGATTAACCATGTTTCAATGTTTACAGTGTGTGATTTGTTTTTGTTTTGTCTGCTAGCTGTCTAAACATGTACACGCACAATCACGACTCACTTGTATAATAGGGTTAAAGGTGGGGAGAGAGAGGTTCAGTTGTCAGGTTAAAGGGAAGGACTAGGAATAATAGTACCAATAGCAGTAGCATTTGTAGTGGTAGTGGTAGTAATAGGAGAAGAACTAGTAGTATCAGTCAGTAACATTAGTGCAACAGGGTCAGGCAGGTTCTCACTCAGGTCAGGTGAAGGGGGGGCTTCAAGATGGACCGGGGTCTTCAAGATGGATTAGGGTTGTTTGGTAGGAGCACCCACACAAGTCACTTGAATCGTAGGGTCAGAAGTAGGTCAAAACAGTTTCACAGTTCAGGTCAAGGGGGGGCTACAAGATGGACCGGGGTCTTCAAGATGGATTAGGGTTGTTTGGTAGGAGTAGTAGTAGCAGCCATGGCATTAGGAGTAGTATTTTCTTAGGGTAAGACGTAGGGTCAGAGAGGCTTACAAATCAACTATCAAGATGGACAAGGGTCTAAGATGGACGACAGCCAAGAACATGGAGGAGACAGCCCTGCCTATCTTCTGTTTCTATTTGAGGTAAAATTCAACTCGTATAATGATTAACCATGTTTCAATGTTTACAGTGTGTGATTTGTTTTTGTTTTTGTCTGCTAGCTGTCTAAACATGTACATGCACAATCACAACTCACTTGTATAGTAGGGTTAAAGGTGGGGAGAGAGAGGTTCAATTGTCAGCTTAAAGGGAAGGACTAGGAATAATAGTGCCAATAGCAGTAGCATTTTTAATGGTAGTGGTAGTAATAGAAGAACTAGTAATATCAGTCAGTAACATTAGTGCAACAGGGTCAGACAGGTTCTCACTTAGGTCAGGTGAAGGGGGGGCTTCAAGATGGACCGGGGTCGTCAAGATGGAATAGGGCTTTATAGTAGGAGCACCTACACAAGTCACTTGTATCGTAGGGTCAGAATTAGGTCAAAACAGTTTCACAGCTCAGGTCAAGGGGGGGCTTCAAGATGGACCGGGGTCTTCAAGATGGAATAGGGCTTTATAGTAGGAGCACCTACACAACTCACTTATATCGTAGGGTCAGAAGTAGGTCAAAACAGTTTCACAGTTCAGGTCAAGGGGGGGCTACAAGATGGACCGGGGTCTTCAAGATGGATTAGGGTTGTTTGGTAGGAGTAGTAGTAGCAGCCATGGCATTAGGAGTAGTATTTTCTTAGGGTAAGACGTAGGGTCAGAGAGGCTTACAAATCAACTATCAAGATGGGCAAGGGTCTAAGATGGACGACAGCCAAGAACATGGAGGAGACAGCCCTGCCTATCTTCTGTTTCTATTTGAGGTAAAATTCAACTCGTATAATGATTAACCATGTTTCAATGTTTACAGTGTGTGATTTGTTTTTGTTTTTGTCTGCTAGCTGTCTAAACATGTACATGAACAATCACAACTCACTTGTATAGTAGGGTTAAAGGTGGGGAGAGAGAGGTTCAATTGTCAGCTTAAAGGGAAGGACTAGGAATAATAGTGCCAATAGCAGTAGCATTTTTAATGGTAGTGGTAGTAATAGAAGAACTAGTAATATCAGTGAGTAACATTAGTGCAACAGGGTCAGGCAGGTTCTCACTCAGGTCAGGTGAAGGGGGGGCTTCAAGATGGACCGGGGTCTTCAAGATGGATTAGGGTTGTTTGGTAGGAGCACCCACACAAGTCACTTGAGTCGTAGGGTCAGAATTAGGTCAAAACAGTTTCACAGTTCAGGTCAAGGGGGGGCTACAAGATGGACCGGGGTCTTCAAGATGGATTAGGATTGTTTGGTAGGAGCACCCACACAAGTCACTTGAATCGTAGGGTCAGAAGTAGGTCAAAACAGTTTCACAGTTCAGGTCAAGGGGGGGGCTACAAGATGGACCGGGGTCTTCAAGATGGATTAGGGTTGTTTGGTAGGAGTAGTAGTAGCAGCCATGGCATTAGGAGTAGTATTTTCTTAGGGTAAGACGTAGGGTCAGAGAGGCTTACAAATCAACTATCAAGATGGGCAAGGGTCTAAGATGGACGACAGCCAAGAACATGGAGGAGACAGCCCTGCCTATCTTTTGTTTCTATTTGAGGTAAAATTCAACTCGTATAATGATTAACCATGTTTCAATGTTTACAGTGTGTGATTTGTTTTTGTTTTGTCTGCTAGCTGTCTAAACATGTACATGCACAATCACAACTCACTTGTATAGTAGGGTTAAAGGTGGGGGGAGAGAGGTTCAATTGTCAGGTTAACGGGAAGGACTAGGAATAATAGTACCAGTAGCATTTGTAATGGTAGTAATAGGAGAAGAAGTAGTAGTATCAGTCAGTAACATTAGTGCAACAGGGTCAGGCAGGTTCTCACTCAGGTCAGGTGAAGGGGGGGCTTCAAGATGGACCGGGGTCTTCAAGATGGAATAGGGCTTTATAGTAGGAGCACCTACACAACTCACTTGTATCGTAGGGTCAGAATTAGGTCAAAACAGTTTCACAGCTCAGGTCAAGGGGGGGCTTCAAGATGGATCGGGGTCTTCAAGATGGAATAGGGCTTTATAGTAGGAGCACCTACACAACTCACTTGTGTCGTAGGGTGAGAATTAGGTCAAAACAGTTTCACAGCTCAGGTCAAGGGGGGGCTTCAAGATGGACCGGGGTCTTCAAGATGGATTAGGGTTGTTTGGTAGGAGTAATAGTAGCAGCCATAGCATTAGGAGTAGTATTTTCTTAGGGTAAGACGTAGGGTCAGAGAGGCTTACAGATCAACTATCAAGATGGACAAGGGTCTAAGATGGACGACAGCCAAGAACATGGAGGAGACAGCCCTGCCTATCTTCTGTTTCTATTTGAGGTAAAATTCAACTCGTATAATGATTAACCATGTTTCAATGTTTACAGTGTGTGATTTGTTTTTGTTTTTGTCTGCTAGCTGTCTAAACATGTACACGCACAATCACGACTCACTTGTATAGTTGGGTTAAAGGTGGGGAGAGAGAGGTTCAGTTGTCAGGTTAAAGGGAAGGACTAGGAATAATAGTACCAATAGCAGTAGTAATAGGAGAAGAACTAGTAGTATCAGTCAGTAACATTAGTGCAACAGGGTCAGGCAGGTTCTCACTCAGGTCAGGTGAAGGGGGGGCTTCAAGATGGACCGGGGTCTTCAAGATGGATTAGGGTTGTTTGGTAGGAGTAGTAGTAGCAGCCATAGCATTAGGAGTAGTATTTTCTTAGGGTATGATGTAGGGTCAGAGAGGCTTACAGATCAGCTATCAAGATGGACAAGGGTCTAAGATGGACGACAGCCAAGAACATGGAGGAGACAGCCCTGCCTATCTTCTGTTTCTATTTGAGGTAAAATTCAATTCGTATAATGATTAACCATGTTTCAATGTTTACAGTGTGTGATTTGTTTTTGTTTTTGTCTGCTAGCTGTCTAAACATGTACATGCACAATCACAACTCACTTGTATAGTAGGGTTAAAGGTGGGGAGAGAGAGGTTCAGTTGTCAGGTTAAAGGGAAGGACTAGGAATAATAGTGCCAATAGCAGTAGCATTTTTAATGGTAGTGGTAGTAATAGAAGAACTAGTAATATCAGTGAGTAACATTAGTGCAACAGGGTCAGGCAGGTTCTCACTCAGGTCAGGTGAAGGGGGGGCTTCAAGATGGACCGGGGTCTTCAAGATGGATTAGGGTTGTTTGGTAGGAGCACCCACACAAGTCACTTGAATCGTAGGGTCAGAAGTAGGTCAAAACAGTTTCACAGTTCAGGTCAAGGGGGGGCTACAAGATGGACCGGGGTCTTCAAGATGGATTAGGGTTGTTTGGTAGGAGTAGTAGTAGCAGCCATGGCATTAGGAGTAGTATTTTCTTAGGGTAAGACGTAGGGTCAGAGAGGCTTACAAATCAACTATCAAGATGGGCAAGGGTCTAAGATGGACGACAGCCAAGAACATGGAGGAGACAGCCCTGCCTATCTTCTGTTTCTATTTGAGGTAAAATTCAACTCGTATAATGATTAACCATGTTTCAATGTTTACAGCGTGTGATTTGTTTTTGTTTTGTCTGCTAGCTGTCTAAACATGTACATGCACAATCACAACTCACTTGTATAGTAGGGTTAAAGGTGGGGAGAGAGAGGTTCAATTGTCAGGTTAAAGGGAAGGACTAGGAATAATAGTACCAATAGCAGTAGCATTTGTAATGGTAGTAATAGGAGAAGAACTAGTAGTATCAGTCAGTAACATTAGTGCAACAGGGTCAGGCAGGTTCTCACTCAGGTCAGGTGAAGGGGGGGCTTCAAGATGGACCGGGGTCTTCAAGATGGATTAGGGTTGTTTGGTAGGAGCACCCACACAAGTCACTTGAATCGTAGGGTCAGAAGTAGGTCAAAACAGTTTCACAGTTCAGGTCAAGGGGGGGCTACAAGATGGACCGGGGTCTTCAAGATGGATTAGGGTTGTTTGGTAGGAGCACCCACACAAGTCACTTGAATCGTAGGGTCAGAAGTAGGTCAAAACAGTTTCACAGTTCAGGTCAAGGGGGGGCTACAAGATGGACCGGGGTCTTCAAGATGGATTAGGGTTGTTTGGTAGGAGTAGTAGTAGCAGCCATGGCATTAGGAGTAGTATTTTCTTAGGGTAAGACGTAGGGTCAGAGAGGCTTACAAATCAACTATCAAGATGGGCAAGGGTCTAAGATGGACGACAGCCAAGAACATGGAGGAGACAGCCCTGCCTATCTTCTGTTTCTATTTGAGGTAAAATTCAACTCGTATAATGATTAACCATGTTTCAATGTTTACAGTGTGTGATTTGTTTTTGTTTTGTCTGCTAGCTGTCTAAACATGTACATGCACAATCACAACTCACTTGTATAGTAGGGTTAAAGGTGGGGAGAGAGAGGTTCAATTGTCAGGTTAACGGGAAGGACTAGGAATAATAGTACCAATAGCAGTAGCATTTTTAATGGTATTGGTAGTAATAGAAGAACTAGTAATATCAGTGAGTAACATTAGTGCAACAGGGTCAGGCAGGTTCTCACTCAGGTCAGGTGAAGGGGGGGCTTCAAGATGGACCGGGGTCATCAAGATGGAATAGGGCTTTATAGTAGGAGCACCTACACAAGTCACTTGTATCGTAGGGTCAGAATTAGGTCAAAACAGTTTCACAGCTCAGGTCAAGGGGGGGCTTCAAGATGGACCGGGGTCTTCAAGATGGAATAGGGCTTTATAGTAGGAGCACCCACACAAGTCACTTGAATCGTAGGGTCAGAAGTAGGTCAAAACAGTTTCACAGTTCAGGTCAAGGGGGGGCTACAAGATGGACCGGGGTCTTCAAGATGGATTAGGGTTGTTTGGTAGGAGTAGTAGTAGCAGCCATGGCATTAGGAGTAGTATTTTCTTAGGGTAAGACGTAGGGTCAGAGAGGCTTACAAATCAACTATCAAGATGGGCAAGGGTCTAAGATGGACGACAGCCAAGAACATGGAGGAGACAGCCCTGCCTATCTTCTGTTTCTATTTGAGGTAAAATTCAACTCGTATAATGATTAACCATGTTTCAATGTTTACAGTGTGTGATTTGTTTTTGTTTTGTCTGCTAGCTGTCTAAACATGTACATGCACAATCACAACTCACTTGTATAGTAGGGTTAAAGGTGGGGAGAGAGAGGTTCAATTGTCAGGTTAAAGGGAAGGACTAGGAATAATAGTACCAATAGCAGTAGCATTTGTAATGGTAGTAATAGGAGAAGAACTAGTAGTATCAGTCAGTAACATTAGTGCAACAGGGTCAGGCAGGTTCTCACTCAGGTCAGGTGAAGGGGGGGCTTCAAGATGGACCGGGGTCTTCAAGATGGATTAGGGTTGTTTGGTAGGAGCACCCACACAAGTCACTTGAGTCGTAGGGTCAGAAGTAGGTCAAAACAGTTTCACAGTTCAGGTCAAGGGGGGGCTACAAGATGGACCGGGGTCTTCAAGATGGAATAGGGCTTTATAGTAGGAGCACCTACACAACTCACTTATATCGTAGGGTCAGAATTAGGTCAAAACAGTTTCACAGCTCAGGTCAAGGGGGGGCTTCAAGATGGACCGGGGTCTTCAAGATGGATTAGGGTTGTTTGGTAGGAGTAGTAGTAGCAGCCATGGCATTAGGAGTAGTATTTTCTTAGGGTAAGACGTAGGGTCAGAGAGGCTTACAGATCAACTATCAAGATGGACAAGGGTCTAAGATGGACGACAGCCAAGAACATGGAGGAGACAGCCCTGCCTATCTTCTGTTTCTATTTGAGGTAAAATTCAACTCGTATAATGATTAACCATGTTTCAATGTTTACAGTGTGTGATTTGTTTTTGTTTTTGTCTGCTAGCTGTCTAAACATGTACATGCACAATCACAACTCACTTGTATAGTAGGGTTAAAGGTGGGGAGAGAGAGGTTCAATTGTCAGGTTAAAGGGAAGTGATGGATTCAAAATATATATTCAAGTTATATTATGTTATCTCACTGTTCATTTTAAAGGTACTGTAATGTAATGTTCACTCTTTATTTAGTCATTACTATTAGTTATAGTCAGTTCACTACTTTATTTAGTCATTATATTCAATTATGTAAACTATGTAATCTGCACTAATGTTTGTTCTTGAGTCTTGCAGAAAATGTCTTTTGAAAGTGCAGGATCCCACGGGAAGAAGGTCACTGTGAAACCGAAACATCATGGGAGGATGTTTTGTGACCTTCTGGAAATGCAAAACAGAATATATTTCTCTGTGAATTTCGTCATATGTTTTTACACTGCTTGCCCCCCCCCTTTAGATGTGTATGTAACTAGGGTTTCCTAACTTTAATAAAAGAGGTGAAAGACGGTCTGGGCCCCAGAGAGGGTGGTGGTTTGTAACTGGGGTTTTTTGCCTCTCCGCTCTTTCTCCTCAATATTGAGACAAAATAATCTCTCTTGTCTTCTCTTCTCTTTTGAACTCTAATATAGGTTGTGAACCTATCAACTTGGTCCTTCGAGCCGGATCCCAATATACCGGAGGACTCCAGCGGATGTCGGAGACCCAGGAGAGACTGTGGCCACAGCATATGAGACCTTTTCCAGGACTGGTCTCTTCGATATCTTTTGGAGTCTAAAGGTTGACGGGATACCGAGGGAGAGAGACGAGACGAGTGAGTAAGTCTTGCTTTAAAAAAACGGTATGACTGGGGGTCATGCGCGTAGAAAAACCCTAATTATCCTAGGCTCCAATTAGGTACTAAAACCTACTAATACTAATAGTAGTAGTAGTACTAGGGACGGATACGGAGTCCCGTTACCGGGTAAAATAGTGATATTTTACTGGCTGGTACAAAACCGTGATAAGAGGGACGGATGCGGAGTCCCGTTACCGGGTAAAATAGTGATATTTTACTGGCTGGTACAAAACCGTGGAATAAAAAGCAAGGGTGTGTGTGAGAGAGAGACGTGTGAGTGGAGATTCTGAACCACTAGGTGACGAATCTCATACCAAAAAGGTTGGGGAAATACGGTGTATTTCTGTGGATGCAGAGGCAAGATCTCTCCGCCTGCTGAGGCTAAAGTGAGAGATACCACACTAATCACTCGTACCAACCTGTTGTTGTTGTATTCCAGCGATAGAGACCTCCCTAGGAGTTAAAAGCTGGACTAAATTTGAGGAAATAAAAATGGGAAATAAAACTACAAAATTGACACCAAAAGTAAAAGACTAGAAAGCCGTGCACGCAAAATATTCTGAAAAATGTACATAGTTAGATTTGTGGGTAACAAAATATAAATTTGAAGGCGAGTTAAAATCTTCTAAAATAATGGAGCTCCAAAATAAAATACTAAATAAAATACTAAATAAAATACTAAATAAAATACTAAATAAAATACAAAATGAAATACAAGAAAAATGCAAAAATAAAGAATATGATATGTGTAAACTATCTATCATTACTATACTATACTATACTATACTATACTATACTATACTATACTATACTATACTATACTATACTATACTATCATTTGGAAAGATGGTTGGAATTGGCACAAGCCAGAGGAAAAGGCCAACCAGAGGCAAAACGTAAGCAACAAATTATGCTTAATACAAAGGAGGAAGATGATTTCACCATTTCACCACTGTAATAGCGGCTCAGCCAGAAACACCAGTACAGCAGGCTCAAGCCGAGATAGAGGGAGCAGTAGCGGGAGGGGAGCAGCAAGTGCCCCCGCCCCCGTATCACCCGTATCAAGAGGCAACAGAGCTATTACACCAGATGAAAACTACACAAACTAGAAGTGAGGCAAAAGCTAAAGCTGAAAAAATTGAATTTAGTAAAACCATGGGAGCTAACCCTGTGGTCATTTACTTATGAACAACTCCTAGTTAGGTTGACAGCGTTAAGAACAAGGATCCAAAATAGATTCACTAGGAGAGCAAATTATATGAAAATAAACAGAACTAAACAAAAAGAAGATGAAGCTGGTAATGAAAATTGTGCATACAGACAGCAATTAAAGAATACTTTGCACGCTAATACTACCACAAGAATTCGTAATTGGATTGACAAGCATTATATAAATTTTGCTACAGGGGCACTAGACCAATATGTAGACCATGCAATGCATGCAGATAAAGTGATAAAAAACCACAGGAAGGAAAAATACTAGTTGATTTACAAGCTGCATTAGGGTGCGGACGCACCTTACCAAAAGTTACTCTACTTTTTAGTTTAGTTTTACTTTAGTTTGTTTATTATTGTGTCTTGCATACAAAGAATGCCGAGCCCTTAAATTCCACAGCTTATAAGACACCATTAATAAAAATACAATAGTCCAGACGTGTGATACAACAAACAAAAACAAAAAGAAAACAAAACAAACAAAATCTACTAGTTAATGGGGTACAAATTTCTTTCTTGTGTGATACTGGTGTGTGCAAAACCACCATGAAAACTATGAAAACTAAAGTCCCACATATGATACACAGTGGGGAGAGCAGCAAATGGGGAAGTTACACATGTTTCACTGACAAAACCTGTCATGATACAAGATCCAAAGGGAAAGACAATAAAACTAGCTGTATTGTATTTGACTGCCCGTTAAATTTGTTGGGTCGTTATGCATTGGTAGCTTTAGGATTAGTCCTAATCCCAGATAACATACGTAACATACAAGTAAAAATAATGCAAGAAGTTCAAACCAACAACTTATATGTTATTCACCCAGATGATGAGGAAGAACTGTTTCCCTGACATGCATTAGAACTTACACAAGAGGAAGAGGCCATATTAAGTGACATACCACAGTGTTTGTGGTCAAAAGGGCCATCTGATGTAGGTCTGATTAAAGGGGTAATACCAGTAACAATTAGACCCAAATCCGAATAATACAGACCTTGTGTGAAACAGTATAAATTAAAACCTGATGCTATAGAAAATGGCCATAAAGTGAGTAAAAATAAGCTTCAAAAATACAGTGAAGTATTTAGGACATAGTTTAAGTACTGGAGGCCGTACAATAATAGCAGGACGTAAAGAGGCTATACTTAAAGCACCAAAACCTCAAACAAAGAGACAAATGATGTCATTTCTAGGAGTAACTAATTACTGTAGACAATGGATAGCTAATTATGCTGAAATCACCCATCCATTGAGTAAGATGATGTACTCCGGGTACCACATGCAGTACCCGGTCTAGATTACTAAAATTTGAGGACTTGGTGGAATACCAAACCTTATGTCCAAAGCAAGAAATTATCAATTGCCTCCAAACATTCAAAACTTATTTAGTGAGCGGGAAGGGAATTATAACCTTAGAGGAATGGCAAAATTTAGACACGCTAAAGTGCACACTACAAGGAAGAGCTTTTGTGTCTCAGTCTGTGGGGTCAGATTATGGAATGGGCTGAGTGAAGATTTAAGGCAATGTTCAAATATTAGGCAATTTAAAAAAAAACCTGTATAAATGTCATATTCTGTCCAGATATACCAAAAGAAAATGCTAATTAATGGTATACTTTTTTGTTGATAGAATGGTTCAGTGATGATGTACAGGAAAGATTATGGTGATTTTTGTGATAATAACATGAACAAGGAGAATAAGAATAACAAGAATAATGAATATATAATAATAATAATAATAATAATAATAATAAGAAGAAGAAGAAGAAGAAGAATAAGAAGAAAAAGAAAAAGTAGTTAATACTAAGAAGTAAAGTAAAAGGAAGCTGGATGAAATTTTTGTTCAAAGTTTGAATCAGAAGAACGGGGTGGGATTAAATAAGTGTACACTTCTTCCCACATCCTTTTTGAGAATGTTCAAAGTTTTTTGTGGAAGATAATTTATTTTATGGACTGTAATGACATGTATTACATGATTTATGAACATACTCAAATAAAATTCAAATAAAATTCAAATTCAAATCACATAATTGTATTGAATTGGCAGAAGAGACTACTAAGTGTAGACCAAAAGACATTAAAAGGACAAAATCATACAGGTTATGCAGTAGTCACAGACACAGAAATATTACAAGCAAAAGCGTTGCCCCATACTTATTCTGCTCAGGCTGCAGAATTAGTTGCATTAACTGAGGCATGTAAACTTATGAAAGACAAAATATGTACAATATTTACAGACAGCACTTATGCTTACTCAACAGTGCACACATTTGCTAAATACTGGCAACACCGAGGAATGGTTACTTCTATAGGAAAACCTGTAGTACATGCTGAGTTATTAAAAGCTGAAAAAACTGCTAAAAAAGCAGCAGAAAATCTAGTGCATGTGGCTAGTCTAAAAATAGACCAGGAACTTGACATAGGACTGCTAAAAGACATCGGATGTGGTTAAAAAAGGGAGCTAAATTAAATGATGACCAGAAGGAAAACCTATTTTACCAAAAAATCTTTTTAAATATGCAGCAATTTTGACACATGGTGTCTCACATGTATCAACAGTGGGGATGGTAAAGCATATAGGTCAAATATATACAACGTATGGATTTAATAATTATGCAAAAAAGTTTTGTAGAGCATGTCTCATATGTGCTAAACATAATCCACAAGGAAATTTAAGTTTAAATGAAGTAATCACAAACATAGGGCAATTATTCTGCATTAATTTAAAGAATCACTGCGCTTCTCACCCCCATTAGTAGGATTAGTAGAAAGAATGAATGGTACTATTAAAAACAGATTAAAAAAGTGTATGGAGGAAACTAAAAGACCATGGACACAGTGTTTAGATATGGTAAAATTATACATTAATGTAATATGACATCAAAAGGTTGTAAAAAGGTGATACGTGTAAAACAATAACTTATGTTATTTACATGTTTATGCTCACTATGGCTGCAATAATGCTCACACTGGCATTTTGGTATGGGTTAGTACCTTTAAGATCTGTAAGACTGCCTGCCCCTTCAGTGACACCAATGCAAGCTGTGCATTCCTACGTTTATGTGAAATATAAACGTAATATGTAATAAAATACGCTAATGACTATTGGTACCTTACTAATGATATTCAAAACCAAGGGTGGGATACATTAGTAGCTGACCAGGATAATACATGGACACCGACACAGGCAAAAACTGACTGGGCAGGTAGGCAGGCAGAGCTCCTAACCTTAGCCAAAACCAAATCCAATCTACTGGTAACAATAAATAACATAAAGAATAATTTGACTAATAATGGTCAAGAATGTTGGATGTTTTTGCTGAGAGCTCATGTATCAGGGATAGATCCTATTTACAAATTAATTATATGTGAAATGTTACAAACCTCTGAACCGGTTCTGAGTCTCAGGCTGCAAAGTAGCGGAATAAAAATTAAAGCAACAGTAACTTTTACTAAAGAACAAGTGTTCAATATGGCAACTGGTGTATCTGATTTTGGAAACAATTGGCTAACAATGATAGAACAGGCATCAAAGTACTTTAATAAAGACTGTGTTGCTTGTACGGGACCCAGACCGCTTTTGAGAATGGTACCAACACCTCCTGAGTTAACAGTGCAATGTGTGGAGGATATCTTTACTAAAACAGCACCAGAGGCACTAACTAAACCTGAAAAACAGAAACCAATATTTGAGGCCAAATTGCCAAAAGGAAATTACACCTGTATCCAACGCTCAAATTCGGTAACGAATGTTTTAGGTAATATTGATGGAAATCTATGTGAAAAAAAATCTGACTACAAATAAAGCACTACCCAGTGGGAAAATACTTAGAGCAAATATGCCAAATGAATTTTCTGGAGTATGCGCTCTAGTTAATCTGATAATACCTATAGAAGTAATGTCAATAGAACAAGAACAATTAACAGCATTGATTGAACAACAATCTACTGAAAACCATGCGATTGGAGTGCCCAGAGGGGTTCCTGATAAATATAAATTAGCTAATCAAATTGTCACAGGATTTGAAAATATTCCTTTAATAGCCGCTATAATTCCAATCACTCCCAATAAAAAACGTAGACAGAATCAACTACATCCACTACAAAAATTGGGAAACTACACACAGGAGGGGTTTGAAGCAGTGCACGAGCAATTAAGCGCCACCTCACTTATGCCGCATAGCTGTTGACACGCTCCTGGCAGAACGAGGAGGAGTTTGTTCTGTTATTGGGGCCAGCTGTTGCGTGGTCATCCCTAACAATACCGCTGCAGACGGAAGCCTGACTAGAGCTATAGGCAGCCTGCGTGCGATGAATAGACGCTTAAAGGAGCAGTCTGGGTTGAGTACCCCCTTCTGGGATGACTGGCTAAGGGGGTTTGGGCGCTGCAGAGCACTGGTCTCATCGGTTCTAGTATCAATTGCTGTGTTTGTAGCTATTTTAACCTTGTGTGGATGCTGTTGTATTCCTTGTCTTCGTTCCCTGATCAATAGGTTAATAACCGCTGCCATCTCACCCGCACCTGAGGACAAAGGGGTGCAGATGTACCTATTGGAGGGCAGTGATGACGAGAACCCTGAAGGAGTACTTCCAAATCACAGTTCGATAAACAGGAGGGAATGATGGATTCAAAATATATATTCAAGTTATATTATGTTATCTCACTGTTCATTTTAAAGGTACTGTAATGTAATGTTCACTCTTTATTTAGTCATTACTATTAGTTATAGTCAGTTCACTACTTTATTTAGTCATTATATTCAATTATGTAAACTATGTAATCTGCACTAATGTTTGTTCTTGAGTCTTGCAGAAAATGTCTTTTGAAAGTGCAGGATCCCACGGGAAGAAGGTCACTGTGAAACCGAAACATCATGGGAGGATGTTTTGTGACCTTCTGGAAATGCAAAACAGAATATATTTCTCTGTGAATTTCGTCATATGTTTTTACACTGCTTGCCCCCCCCCCTTTAGATGT
>NW_022986703.1:0-52812 GCF_009829125.3 Periophthalmus magnuspinnatus
CTGGAAGGACTCTATCAATAAGCTGATGTACTCTTATAACTGTACACGCTGTGAAGTGACTGGTTATTCCCCATTTTATCTACTGTTCGGGAGGTCACCCAGGTTGCCAGTAGATATGCTTTTTGGATTGCATTCAGATTCAAGTTCTAGTGACTACAGAGACTATGTCGATAAATGAAGAAGAGGCATGGAGGAAGCATATGCCATTGCAAGTGAGAATGCAAAGAGAGCAGCTGAAAAAGCAAAAGACATTATGACGCAAAAGTGAGAAGTTCTGTGTTACAGCCTGGCGAGAGAGTTCTGGTCAAGAACCTGACACCAGGGAGGCCCAGGGAAACTTAGAGACTATTGGGAAGACACTATTCATACAGTAGTCAGACAAATGGGGACGGACCTACCAGTCTATGAGGTGAGACCAGAGAGAGGCAAAGGACGCTCTAGAGTGCTACACAGAACCTTCTCATGTCATGTGACCACTTACCTTTTGACCCAGTTCCAGAAAAGGACAACCCTGTAAAACAGAAAAAGAGAGACAAACCCCACTCTGGATGTTCAAGAGTCTGATGACGATGAGGAGAGTGGTGATGAGTACAGCTGCTATTATGCACCACCTCAGCTTGTTGCTCCCCAGGTACCAGACCATTCTGCTGAAACGGACAAGAACCTGCAATAGGGAGACAGCAGACTCCAGTACCAGTCCCTGCCCTACCACCAGAGCCCCCTGGTGTAGAGAAACTGGATGCGCATGATCCGGCTGCTGAGGAGACAACTTGCGAGGAGATGGTTTCAGCTGCTGGTGATCCACCGGCCCCTCACTCGCCTGCTGCACCTGCAAGACCCGAGGAGCCAAGGCCCCAGTGCCCTCAACGAGAGCGACACCCACCGAGACGGTTAACATATGACCACCTGGGCACTCCATCCTGCCTCAGTGTCCAGTCGGCACCGCCGATGCCGCCTGTGTATCCAGGTTTGGTCCCGTGGTTTCCAACTCTACAAGCCATACTACACTCAGCCCTTTGGTATGTATGGACTACAGCAAATATAAGTTGACACTTCTCCAGGGATGACTTAAGAACTGTACTTACAGACTGTCATTAAGACTTTTTGCTCTGTGGATTATAAACACAGTGAAAAGACTAATTGTGAAGAGTGGACTTGTTATTGAGTCGTCAATCTTCAGATTCGGACAGTGGGGAAGTGGTGTTTGAAGTCAGCATATATGATTTGCTCTTGAGTTTATGGACTGATGGGTAAAAATGGACTATAAAAGAAGATGATGTATTGGTTGGTATAATGTCGGGACGACATTTTTCAAGTGGGGGAGAGTGTGATAGAGTAAAATCATCGGTAATCAGCTCCTAAGCCTGGGGATCCTTTTCAGTGATCGGTAATCCCTTCACCCGCCACTTGGGGGATTTCGCGCAGTTTCTCCTCATTGCATTAAATTCCTGCGTGAGAGAAACAACTGCAAATCACTCTCGTGATTAACTCTCCATATTTTCAGGTAAAGGTTACCAAATGTTTGCTTGTTATCTGTGCACTGTTAAGGTAGTTTGTTGTTGTTGTAGAATGTTGAACTTAAACTAAAAGAATGTTTATTTGTGTATTTTAGAAGCCTTTGGAAATGTGTTAATTGTGTTGTGAACTGGTGCTCCGCCATCTTGTGGCCACACAAGCTAATGTGCTAATGTGCTAATGTAATATACTGTTCATTCAATTGCATTATACTGTTCATTTGATTGCATTAAATTCCTGCGTGAGAGAAACAACTGCAAATCACTCTCGTGATTAACTCTCCATATTTTCAGGAGTGCAACATATCCCCTCTTCGGGGGTACAACAAAGGCAGGGGTTGGCAACCCGCGGCTCTGGAGCCGCATTCGGCTTTTTCATCCTGCGGCTCTAGGTGGCTTTGGGAAAATGCATTTTAAGTATTTAATTTAAGGATATTTTATTTGTGTTAGTTCTATTTTATTGTAATTTAAATTGGAAGATTATTATGATCTTGAAATATTAAAATAATATCATATTTTCTTATTTTTCGTTGATCAAAATAAGCATCACACTCACGGAACAATGTTAAAAACACCGCTCACGCCTCACAGACACACCTCACAGTCCTATGTAAAGACACAGCCCTGATTTTCAGATGCTGTGCGCATAGGGGTCAGGAGCAGGAGGATCTTCCCCGATGTAGCTTTCACCAATCCGTCATGACACACTAATAAGCTCATCCGTAGATATATAATGAAAATTCTGAGAGGAAATCGCCACAGAAATCCATTTGATATAATGGCAGGTATATTGTATTTGTGCGAGATCTGCTCTTGTCCACCTCGATGACGTATCACGTATAATGTATCAGACACGATGCCCAAAAGTAGAGCCACAGGCGAGTGAAAATGAGCCAAAAACAAAAGTCTTTGGAGAAATTGTTTGCAGTGGGGGAAAGACCAACTGAGGAGTCAGAAGAGGAGCCTACAACCACCAAGAAAAAGAAAGCTAAATTGAACAGAAATACCAGGAGTCCTACTTAAAATATGGGTTTGTCACTACAGATGACTCTCACGCACAAAGTCCGCTCTGCGTAATATGCCATATAATATATGGAACCTTCAAAACTGCTTCGGCACATGGAGACTAAATACCCTGGATTAAAAGATAAGCCTTTGGAGTTTTTGGAAAGAAATTGCGGAGCAGACTGGACATAAGAAACACAATGCGGGAGTTATTGTCTCCCATCACTCCTCGATGGGACCACCTCATCACAAAGAAACAAATGCAGGGCTCCCACTGATTCCTAAGTTATTTTTGCCATATTTACCTGCCTTGTGTAGAAGGCCGGTCTGTGAAAATAAAACCTACATTATTCCAGTCCATGGTGCAAAAAAGGTTGTGGACCCCTGTCATAAGCACACTATAGCTGTTTAGACAACGCGTAAAGGTAAAAAAACCAACAAAACAAAACAATATATACAGTGTTATCTTCATTTTAGATGTCAAAAAATATTTGTGGCTCCCAATGTTTTTTTCCATGGAAACCGGGTCCAAATGGCTCTTTGGGTGTTAAAGGTTGCCGACCCCTAGGTTAAGGACTGTGGTGGCCAATCCATGTGTGAAAATGATGTCTCATGCTCACTGAACCACTCTTTCACAATTTGAGCCCGATGAATCCTGGCATTGTCATCTTGGAATATGCCATCAGGGAATTGTCATGATCCCTGTTCTGCTCTCCCTGCGCCCTCGTCTCCCCCCTCCCTCACCTGTCTGTCTCCGGAGCTGGGCGGAATCCTGACTCCTCCTGCGCGCACCTGCTTTCCATCAACGCAATCAACACCACCTGCCGCGGATAAGAGGGGTCTGGACGAGTCACTCGGCGCCGGAACGTCCGCGTACTCACGTGAATATGCTCTTGGCTTTACACTGCTTCTGATCGATACCTGCTCTTGCTTATCGGAACCTTGTTACTCTCCTCCAGGAATCCGCCGGGAACCAGCTCCGGACCTCCCCTGCTCATGTACCTCAGCCCTGGTATGATCCTGTCTCGTCTTGCTCCCCGTGCACCTCTGTCCCTCCACGTCCACGACTCCGCACCAACGCTCCCCAGCTTCTATGGTTTTTGATTCTTGCCTTGTTTAAGATTACGGACTATACTTCGAACTATTACCTTTGTCACGATTTTTGTGAATAAAGACATTGTTAAACCTTCGCGAGTCTGCAACCTTGGTCCTTACGTCACGCTGGTTACGACAGGAATAAAAAATCCATTGATGGAATAACGTGGTCATTCAGTATATTCATGTAGTCAGCTGACCTCATTCTTTGAGCACAGACTGTTGCTGAACCTAGACCTGACCAACTGCAACAACCCCAACCTATTTGCCTAGTTAAATCCAGGTGGCGACTTTCCAACAATATCTAATGTCTATTGATCTGTCCATTTTGAAGAACATGATGAACCACTGAAGATAGAATAGTTTACATTTGTATCTTCAATAAAAGTAATGCAAATAAAGAGCTCAACCTCTCAACCACCCAGGACAAAACATACAGGATAAGGACTTTTTGTCATTTACACACAGAAACAGTTCCGCTGAATCTTTATCTTAATAGGGCTGTGCCATGGACTGTGGCTGTTTGTTATAGTTTTTTCAGAAAAATTTTAATCAATTAAAAACTTTAATGACACACAAAAAACAGTGGTCTCAGCCCTACACATCATGTTTCGCTCTTGTGTATATATGCACATGCAGCTGTACAGCAATTACAAAAAGCAAGAATGTTGTGAGGCTGTCTTGGCTGACACATCTCTGCAACATTGCATGGTGGTCAGGGGCAGTACCTCTGGACTGGCAGATGGAGGAGGTGAAATCTCGGATTTAGGAGGAGTAGTGTTGTTTTTGTCCCGGTTGTGGAACATTGGACTAACCCATGCAGATTTGAAAGACAACTCAATATACTATAAGGCTACAACACCCAATTAACTAACATGCAGCTATATTACTGCTTGCAATTCAAACTGGCAAATTGTATTACCATTATTATAACATCAATACAAAAATAAATAATTATTTGATAGAGCTATTATGGTTGTTAAAACGGCCAATTATAAAGTAAAAAAAACAAAATCAATTTTACAAAATCATTCAGATTTCATTCCATTGAATTCATTGCTGTCAACTATCTTGTAGCTATTGATGCTTTATGTATCATTTTGTGGTAAGACAGCTATTGAGGCCTGTGCTGCAGGTGCGCTGACTCCGTTTCCCGCGGTGCGGTCTGGTGGACTCCCTTTCTTGTTGCTAACCCTTTTGCCCACACGCATTTCCAGGTCCCTGTGTAGGCAGCTCTGTCCTCCATGCTCAGGTAAAGTCCTAATCTATTACTCTTCATCCATTATCCGTCATTCATCAAAATATTCAAATTCCTAAATCACCACTTCTTTTAGTGCCGCCTTCTGACTGAGAGCTCGGCACCGCTTCACTTTCGCAATGCGCTGAACTTCGCGGTGCATTCTCGTGCACCCTCGTCTTTGGCGAGGCAACTTTATTTGTACAGCACAATTCATACACAAAGTAATTCAAAGTGCTTTACAGAATAAGAAGGACATTTAAATCACGCAAATCAAAACATAATCACAAATAATCATCGTAAAATTAACATTAAAACAGAGGAGTGCAGAATAAAAACCTTTATAAAAACCTTTCAGTTGTATGCACAACTAAACAGAACTGTTTTGAGCCTGGATTTAAACATTGTCAAAGTAGAGGCCTGTCTCACATCTTCAGGGTGATGGTTCCCAGTTTTAGTTGTATAAAACTGAAACGCTGATTCTCCATGTTTAGTCCTGACTCTGGGCACCAGCAGGAGGCCGGTCCCTGAAGTCCTCACAGTGTGAGATGGTTCATATGGCACTAACATGTCAAAGATGTACTTTGGTGCTAGGCCATGGAGAGTACACAAGCAGAGCTGCTTTAAAATCTTTTCTTTGAGCTACAGGAAGCCAGTGCAGAGACCGGAGCACAGGACTTATGTGCTCGTACTTCCTGGTTCTAGTCAGGACCGGAACAGCTGCATTCTGGATGTACTGCAGCTGTCTTAATGCTCGTTTGGAGAGGCCAGTGAGCAGGACGTTACAGTAGTCTAACCTACTGGAGACAAATGCATGGATAAGTCTCTCCAAGTCTGGCTTTGACAGTATACCCTTGATTTTTGCAATGTTTTTTAGGTGGTAAAAAGCTGCAGATGTTATTGATTTGATGTGGCTGTTAAAGTTCAAGTCTGAGTCCATTATTACCCCTAGCCTGATTTGAAGGTTTTAGAGAGAGAGACTGGAGGTAACTGCTAACACTTTCTCTATGTTTCCAGAGTTGTTTTGCATCCACACACTGATCTATTGGATGCAGTAAGTGAATCCACTGGTCCATATTCACCTCCTCCACATAGATCTGAGTGTCATCTGCATAGTTATGGTAAAAGACATTATTGCTGCGTATTACTGGCCTAACAAGAGCATGTAGAGATTGAACAGCAGGGGTCGCAGGATTGATCCCTGGGGCACCCACTCCCTGTTTTCTAGATAGGGCTTGAACCAGCTTAGGGCAGTACCAGAGATGCCCACCCTGTTCTCTAGTCTCTGTAAGAGGATTCCATGATCCACAGTGTCAAAGGCAGCACTAAGATCTAACAGGATCAAGACTGAGACTTTGCCAGCATCAGTGTTCAGGCGGGTGTCACCTTGATAAGAGCAAGCATATTAAACATCTCAAAGAAATGACTGAATTGATAGAAGCTGCTAAATTCCCATCTGAAGTAGCTGTATTAAAATGCAAGGGCCATGCAGAGAGAACAACACTTATAGCTAGAGGGAATGAAGCAGCAGATGCAGCAGCAAAAAAGGCAGCAGGTTATAAGGGACCTCCAAGTAAAACGTATATGTGTGTGCAGATGGATAAAGAGAAAGATTCAGTGAAGTTGACAGAGCAGGATATTATAGACTTACAGACTCACGCAGGACCATATGAACATAGTGTTTGGACTGACAAGGGTGCGAAGAAGGACGAAAAAAGGACTTTGGTGCTATCATGACGGACGTTTGGTAGCATCTAGCAGACTATTGAGCATATTAGCTGATGTAATGGTTACAGATACCTATTGGTATGTGTAGACTCTTTCTCAAGATGGGTCGAAGTTACCCCAGTAAGGAGAGAGACAGCTAATTCAGTCATTAAGTGGCTGACAAGAGAATTTGTTAATAGGTATGGGTTTCCCCATCTGATGGTTTCCCCGTACCATCAGATCTGATAATGGCACACACTTTTCTAACAAAAATATGACAGCAGTGTGTGAATATTTTGGTATAAAACAACATTTTGGAACAGTCTTTCACCCACAATCCCAGGGCCTGGTTGAAAGAGCAAATCGCACATTGAAAAGCTATCTAGCTAAAATCATGAACTCCACCAAAATGAAGTGGCTGGATGCCTTGCCATTAGCGCTGATGGCAATGCGATCCACACCATGTAAACATCTCAGTCTCTCTCCATATGAGATCTTAACTGGGAGAAGGATGGACACTCCTCTCCAACCTGATGTGTGTGTACCTAGAAATGACCAAGACCATGAAATCTCTGACTATTACAAAGCATTAACTAATTTAAGTTTAGTTCTCTCCCAACAGATCCTGAAGCTGGAGACCTCCTCTGAGTCAACTTTGGAAGACCCAATCAAACCTGGTGATTGGGTACTGGTGAAAAGTATTAAACCTAATTGGACTGAACCCAAATTTGTAGGTCCTTACAAGGTACTTAACAGTCGCTCAAGGGCTATTAGAATCGAAAAAATTGACAAAGCCCACAAAAGTAAAGTGAGCCACTGGATTCACATTACTCATTGCGTCAGAGCCCAACTCCTGAACGCACTCTGAAACAAATTAGAACTGATTTGGCTGAACTTGATTCTTCTTAATTATGACTGTGGCATTGTATGAGTACTCTCAAAGAGATACTACATTAATTGTAATGCGGATGCTGCATAATTTCTTTTTTTTTTTTTCTTTACATGTTCCTATGAAATAATCACACAATAACAACACTAACAACTAACCAATAACAGTTTTGGGCTTCACAAAATGTTTATTTCAGCAACAGTAATTTGACTGTTCTCTTGCAGCAGAAGACAACGAAGCCAAAATTGACACATGTATATATAGATATATAAATGTGTCAAAGGGGGATATTACAAATTTAATTTTAGTTTTCAAAACTGGATTGTGTGAAAAAAGGTGTTATCATTAAGAGAATGTTGCATTAACTATAAGATTGCTAACCAAGTTGCTGCAGGTTTCAAATCTATTCTTTGTTGGTGGTGTACCATTAATAAAAAGTAGATAGAATTAATTATATTCATTACAATGTTATGTATCAAGCCAATTTAACTAGAGCTGCTTTACAGACCAGATGCTTACTGCCTCTGGAATAAATGATGTAATAGGTGATTGGTTTTCTAATACCTTCGGTAAATGGAAAGCTTTATTTCTCTCGCTTTTCACTTCTCTTAACATAATTCTAACCATACTGATGGTCTGTGGCTGTTGTTTCATCCCTTTTGCTTGTACTATGGTTGAAAGGTGTGTGACTAAAGAAGTTACTGCTGCAAAACAAATGGCACTACTTCCTATTTCTTCTAACACCTCTCCTCCTATGTACATCACAGTTATTTCTGACTCTGAGACTGAGGACATTCAGTATAAAAATATGATATAATGTTGTTTTGGGAAATTCATGTTTTTGATTTCGGGTTGGTTTAATAATAGCATAATCATGTACAGTACTGTGGGTATATGTGGTGTCTTCGGATGGTTGCCGGGAGCGGGGCCATAAAATGTCTTTTCCCATTTAAGTCAGAAGGTGAAAAAATGTCAATACTATAATAAATGGGTTTTTAGATTTTGTACCCATAAATCCACGTACTTTAATTTAGCAAAATTATTTTCATTTATTCTACTATGCTTTTGTTATTATCCTTAGTATTATACTTGCTTAAATGGTTTAGGATGTAATATTATGTTTTTAATTTCCTCTATTATTATTACTTGTTGTAAATATTACTTTTTATTTTTTCATAGTTGGGTTCACACCATGTAGCATGGTGTGAAAAGGGGGAATTGTAAGGTATTTTTTAGCAATGTAATACTACCCCAGATGCCTGTAGCCCTATTCACCAAAGACTGTGTGACCCCCACCCTGAGAGGGTCATAAAGCAATCTGCGAGCACTGGGGCCAAGAAGATAACACCTATGATCAGGGCCACTTCCTATCTGTAGCCCTGTTCACCAAGGACTGAGTGCCCCCCACCCTGAGAGGGTCATAAAACAATGAGATTGATTGACTTAAAAACACACACTGTTGGATTTTGCCAAAAGGTTTTTAATGTGTAACCACATGTTGACGAGAAGGAGTCCTGCCTCTGGGAGGCCTATAAAAGCTGGAAACACAAACATCTCAGGACTCTCTTCCTATCCTTTCCTGAGAGTCCGGTGCTTCATTGTTAACTTTACCTGTGATGAACTCATTAAACCCTTCTGACTTATATTTCAGTCTCTTAGTCCTCTTTGACGCTTGCATCAGAAACGAACAAATCTAACAGCACTGTGGTGATTGCAGGTGAAAATGGTTTGCATATTCAGAAAGATGAGTACCGTAGCTTTCATTTGATGTGTAGATTAAATACGTAACTTTCGTTAAATTTAGAAAGCAATTCTTAAACAAATTAGAAAAATGAAAGTTTAAAGATGTGTATAACTTGAAAAGAAGCCACACAGTAATTGTATATATATATATATATATATATATATATATATATATATATATATATATATATATATATTATATATATATATATATATATATAGATATATATATATATATATATATATATATATATATATATATATATATATATACAATTACTGTGTGGCTTCTTTTCAAGTTATACACATCTTTAAACTTTCATTTTTCTAATTTGTTTTAAGAATTGCTTCTAAATTTAACGAAAGTTACGTATTTAATCTACACATCAAATGAAAGCTACGGTACTCATCTTTCTGAATATGCAAACCATTTCACCTGCAATCACCACAGTGCTGTTAGATTTGTTCGTTCTGATGCAAGCGTCAAAGAGGACTAAGAGACTGAAATATAAGTCAGAAGGGTTTAATGAGTTCATCACAGGTAAAGTTAACAATGAAGCACCGGACTCTCAGGAAAGGATAGGAAGAGAGTCCTGAGATGTTTGTGTTTCCAGCTTTTATAGGCCTCCCAGAGGCAGGACTCCTTCTCGTCAACATGTGGTTACACATTAAAAACCTTTTGGCAAAATCCAACAGTGTGTGTTTTTAAGTCAATCAATCTCATTGTTTTATGACCCTCTCAGGGTGGGGGGCACTCAGTCCTTGGTGAACAGGGCTACAGATAGGAAGTGGCCCTGATCATAGGTGTTATCTTCTTGGCCCCAGTGCTCGCAGATTGCTTTATGACCCTCTCAGGGTGGGGGTCACACAGTCTTGGTGAATAGGGCTACAGGCATCTGGGGTAGTATTACATTGCTAAAAAATACCTTACAATTCCCCCTTTTCACACCATGCTACATGGTGTGAACCCAACTATGAAAAAATAAAAAGTAATATTTACAACAAGTAATAATAATAGAGGAAATTAAAACACATAATATACATCCTAAACCATTTAAGCAAGTATAATACTAAGGATAATACAAAAGCATAGTAGAATAATGAAAATAATTTATTGCTAAATTAAAGTACGTGGATTTATGGGTACAAAAATCTAAAAACCCATTTATTATAGTATTGACATTTTTCACCTTCTGACTTAAATGGGAAAAGACATTTTATGGCCCCCGCTCCCGGCAACCATCCGAAGACACCACATATACCCACAGTACTGTACATGATTATGCTATTATTAAACCAACCCGAAATCAAAACATGAATTTCCCAAAACACCATTATATCATATTTTTATACTGAATGTCCTCAGTCTCAGAGTCAGAAATAACTGTGATGTACATAGGAGGAGAGGTGTTAGAAGAAATAGGAAGTAGTGCCATTTGTTTTGCAGCAGTAACTTCTTTTAGTCACACACCTTTCAACCATAGTACAAGCAAAAGGGATGAAACAACAGCCACAGACCATCAGTATGGTTAGAATTATGTTAAGAGAAGTGAAAAGCGAGAGAAATAAAGCTTTCCATTTACCGAAGGTATTAGAAAACCAATCACCTATTACATCATTTATTCCAGAGGCAGTAAGCATCTGGTCTGTAAAGCAGCTCTAGTTAAATTGGCTTGATACATAACATTGTAATGAATATAATTAATTCTATCTACATTTTTATTAATGGTACACCACCAACAAAGAATAGATTTGAAACCTGCAGCAACTTGGTTAGCAATCTTATAGTTAATGGAACATTCTCTAAATGATAACACCTTTTTCACACAATCCAGTTTTGAAAACTAAAATTAAATTTGTAATATCCCCCCTTTGACACATTTATATATCTATATATACATGTGTCAATGTTGGATTCGTTGTCTTCTGCTGCAAGAGAACAGTCAAATTACTGTTGCTGAAATAAACATTTTGTGAAGCCCAAAACTGTTATTGGTTAGTTGTTAGTGTTGTTATTGTGTGATTATTTCATAGGAACATGTAAAGGAAAAAAAAAAAAAGAAATTATGCAGCATCCGCATTACAATTAATGTAGTATCTCTTTGAGAGTACTCATACAATGCCACAGTCATAATTAAGAAGAATCAAGTTCGGCCAAATCAGTTCTAATTTGTTTCAGAGTGCGTTCAGGAGGTTGAGCTCTGACGCAATGAGTAACGTGAATCCAGTGGCTCACTTTGCTTTTGTGGGCTTTGTCAATTTTTATTTTCTAATAGCCCTTGAGCGACTGTTAAGTACCTTGTAAGGACCGACAAATTTGGGTTCAGTCCAATTAGGTTTAATACTTTTCACCAGTACCCAATCACCAGGTTTGATTGGGTCTTCCAAAGTTGACTCAGAGGAGGTCTCCAGCTTCAGGATCCTGTTGGGAGAGAACTAAACTTAAATTAGTTAATGCTTTGTAATAGTCAGAGATTTCATGGTCTTGGTCAATTTCTAGGTACACACACATCAGGTTGGAGAGGAGTGTCCATCCTTCTCCCAGTTAAGATCTCATATGGAGAGAGACTGAGATGTTTACATGGTGTGGATCGCATTGCCATCAGCGCTAATGGCAAGGCATCCAGCCACTTCATTTTGGTGGAGTTCATGATTTTAGCTAGATAGCTTTTCAATGTGCGATTTGCTCTTTCAACCAGGCCCTGGGATTGTGGGTGAAAGACTGTTCCAAAATGTTGTTTTATACCAAAATATTCACACACTGCTGTCATATTTTTGTTAGAAAAGTGTGTGCCATTATCAGATCTGATGGTACGGGGAAACCATCACGATGGGGAAACCCATACCTATTAACAAATTCTCTTGTCAGCCACTTAATGACTGAATTAGCTGTCTCTCTCCTTACTGGGGTAACTTCGACCCATCTTGAGAAAGAGTCTACACATACCAATAGGTATCTGTAACCATTACATCAGCTAATATGCTCAATAGTCTGCTAGATGCTACCAAACGTCCGTCATGATAGCACCAAAGTCCTTTTTTCGTCCTTCTTCGCACCCTTGTCAGTCCAAACACTATGTTCATATGGTCCTGCGTGAGTCTGTAAGTCTATAATATCCTGCTCTGTCAACTTCACTGAATCTTTCTCTTTATCCATCTGCACACACATATACGTTTTACTTGGAGGTCCCTTATAACCTGCTGCCTTTTTTGCTGCTGCATCTGCTGCTTCATTCCCTCTAGCTATAAGTGTTGTTCTCTCTGCATGGCCCTTGCATTTTAATACAGCTACTTCAGATGGGGAATTTAGCAGCTTCTATCAATTCAGTCATTTCTTTGAGATGTTTAATATGCTTGCTCTTATCAAGGTGACACCCGCCTGAACACTGATGCTGGCAAAGTCTCAGTCTTGATCCTGTTAGATCTTAGTGCTGCCTTTGACACTGTGATCATGGAATCCTCTTACAGAGACTAGAGAACAGGGTGGGCATCTCTGGTACTGCCCTAAAGCTGGTTCAAGCCCTATCTAGAAAACAGGGAGTGGGTGCCCCAGGGATCAATCCTGCGACCCCTGCTGTTCAATCTCTACATGCTCTTGTTAGGCCAGTAATACGCAGCAATAATGTCTTTTACCATAACTATGCAGATGACACTCAGATCTATGTGGAGGAGGTGAATATGGACCAGTGGATTCACTTACTGCATCAATAGATCAGTGTGTGGATGCAAAACAACTCTGGAAACATAGAGAAAGTGTTAGCAGTTACCTCCAGTCTCTCTCTCTAAACCTTCAAATCAGGCTAGGGGTAATAATGGACTCAGACTTGAACTTTAACAGCCACATCAAATCAATAACATCTGCAGCTTTTTACCACCTAAAAAACATTGCAAAAATCAAGGGTATACTGTCAAAGCCAGACTTGGAGAGACTTATCCATGCATTTGTCTCCAGTAGGTTAGACTACTGTAACGTCCTGCTCACTGGCCTCTCCAAACGAGCATTAAGACAGCTGCAGTACATCCAGAATGCAGCTGTTCCGGTCCTGACTAGAACCAGGAAGTACGAGCACATAAGTCCTGTGCTCCGGTCTCTGCACTGGCTTCCTGTAGCTCAAAGAAAGATTTTAAAGCAGCTCTGCTTGTGTACTCTCCATGGCCTAGCACCAAAGTACATCTTTGACATGTTAGTGCCATATGAACCATCTCACACTGTGAGGACTTCAGGGACCGGCCTCCTGCTGGTGCCCAGAGTCAGGACTAAACATGGAGAATCAGCGTTTCAGTTTTATACAACTAAAACTGGGAACCATCACCCTGAAGATGTGAGACAGGCCTCTACTTTGACAATGTTTAAATCCAGGCTCAAACAGTTCTGTTTAGTTGTGCATACAACTGAAAGGTTTTTATAAAGGTTTTTATTCTGCACTCCTCTGTTTTAATGTTAATTTTACGATGATTATTTGTGATTATGTTTTGATTTGGCGTGATTTAAATGTCCTTCTTATTCTGTAAAGCACTTTGAATTACTTTGTGTATGAATTGTGCTGTACAAATAAAGTTGCCTCGCCAAAGACGAGGGTGCACGAGAATGCACCGCGAAGTTCAGCGCATTGCGAAAGTGAAGCGGTGCCGAGCTCTCAGTCAGAAGGCGGCACTAAAAGAAGTGGTGATTTAGGAATTTTGAATATTTTGATGAATGACGGATAATGGATGAAGAGTAATAGATTAGGACTTTACCTGAGCATGGAGGACAGAGCTGCCTACACAGGGACCTGGAAATGCGTTGTGGGCAAAAGGGTTAGCAACAAGAAAGGGAGTCCACCAGACCGCACCGCGGGAAACGGAGTCCAGCGCACCTGCAGCACAGGCCTCAATAGCTGTCTTACCACAAAATGATACATAAAGCATCAATAGCTACAAGATAGGTTGACAGCAATGAATTCAATGGAATGAAATCTGAATGATTTTGTAAAATTGATTTTGTTTTTTTTACTTTATAATTGGCCGTTTTAACAACCATAATAGCCTCTATCAAATAATTATTTATTTTTGTATTGATGTTATAATAATGGTAATACAATTTGCCAGTTTGAATTGCAAGCAGTAATATAGCTGCATGTTAGTTAATTGGGTGTTGTAGCCTTATAGTATATTGAGTTGTCTTTCAAATCTGCATGGGTTAGTCCAATGTTCCACAACCGGGACAAAAACAACACTACTCCTCCTAAATCCGAGATTTCCACCTCCTCCATCTGCCAGTCCAGAGGTACTGCCCCTGACCACCATGCAATGTTGCAGAGATGTGTCAGCCAAGACAGCCTCACAACATTCTTGCTTTTTGTAATTGCTGTACAGCTGCATGTGCATATATACACAGAGCGAAACATGATGTGTAGGGCTGAGACCACTGTTTTTTGTGTGTCATTAAAGTTTTTAATTGATTAAAATTTTTCTGAAAAAACTATAACAACAGCCACAGTCCATGGCACAGCCTATTAAGATAAAGATTCAGCGGAACTGTTTCTGTGTGTAAATGACAAAAAGTCCTTATCCTGTATGTTTTGTCCTGGGTGGTTGAGAGGTTGAGCTCTTTATTTGCATTACTTTTATTGAAGATACAAATGTAAACTATTCTATCTTCAGTGGTTCATCATGTTCTTCAAAATGGACAGATCAATAGACATTAGATATTGTTGGAAAGTCGCCACCTGGATTTAACTAGGCAAATAGGTTGGGGTTGTTGCAGTTGGTCAGGTCTAGGTTCAGCAACAGTCTGTGCTCAAAGAATGAGGTCAGCTGACTACATGAATATACTGAATGACCACGTTATTCCATCAATGGATTTTTTATTCCTGTCGTAACCAGCGTGACGTAAGGACCAAGGTTGCAGACTCGCGAAGGTTTAACAATGTCTTTATTCACAAAAATCGTGACAAAGGTAATAGTTCGAAGTATAGTCCGTAATCTTAAACAAGGCAAGAATCAAAAACCATAGAAGCTGGGGAGCGTTGGTGCGGAGTCGTGGACGTGGAGGGACAGAGGTGCACGGGGAGCAAGACGAGACAGGATCATACCAGGGCTGAGGTACATGAGCAGGGGAGGTCCGGAGCTGGTTCCCGGCGGATTCCTGGAGGAGAGTAACAAGGTTCCGATAAGCAAGAGCAGGTATCGATCAGAAGCAGTGTAAAGCCAAGAGCATATTCACGTGAGTACGCGGACGTTCCGGCGCCGAGTGACTCGTCCAGACCCCTCTTATCCGCGGCAGGTGGTGTTGATTGCGTTGATGGAAAGCAGGTGCGCGCAGGAGGAGTCAGGATTCCGCCCAGCTCCGGAGACAGACAGGTGAGGGAGGGGGGAGACGAGGGCGCAGGGAGAGCAGAACAGGGATCATGACAATTCCCTGATGGCATATTCCAAGATGACAATGCCAGGATTCATCGGGCTCAAATTGTGAAAGAGTGGTTCAGTGAGCATGAGACATCATTTTCACACATGGATTGGCCACCACAGTCCTTAACCTAGGGGTCGGCAACCTTTAACACCCAAAGAGCCATTTGGACCCGGTTTCCATGGAAAAAAACACTGGGAGCCACAAATATTTTTTGACATCTAAAATGAAGATAACACTGTATATATTGTTTTGTTTTGTTGGTTTTTTTTACCTTTACGCGTTGTCTAAACAGCTATAGTGTGCTTATGACAGGGGTCCACAACCTTTTTTTGCACCATGGACTGGAATAATGTAGGTTTTATTTTCACAGACCGGCCTTCTACACAAGGCAGGTAAATATGGCAAAAATAACTTAGGAATCAGTGGGAGCCCTGCATTTGTTTCTTTGTGATGAGGTGGTCCCATCGAGGAGTGATGGGAGACAATAACTCCCGCATTGTGTTTCTTATGTCCAGTCTGCTCCGCAATTTCTTTCCAAAAACTCCAAAGGCTTATCTTTTAATCCAGGGTATTTAGTCTCCATGTGCCGAAGCAGTTTTGAAGGTTCCATATATTATATGGCATATTACGCAGAGCGGACTTTGTGCGTGAGAGTCATCTGTAGTGACAAACCCATATTTTAAGTAGGACTCCTGGTATTTCTGTTCAATTTAGCTTTCTTTTTCTTGGTGGTTGTAGGCTCCTCTTCTGACTCCTCAGTTGGTCTTTCCCCCACTGCAAACAATTTCTCCAAAGACTTTTGTTTTTGGCTCATTTTCACTCGCCTGTGGCTCTACTTTTGGGCATCGTGTCTGATACATTATACGTGATACGTCATCGAGGTGGACAAGAGCAGATCTCGCACAAATACAATATACCTGCCATTATATCAAATGGATTTCTGTGGCGATTTCCTCTCAGAATTTTCATTATATATCTACGGATGAGCTTATTAGTGTGTCATGACGGATTGGTGAAAGCTACATCGGGGAAGATCCTCCTGCTCCTGACCCCTATGCGCACAGCATCTGAAAATCAGGGCTGTGTCTTTACATAGGACTGTGAGGTGTGTCTGTGAGGCGTGAGCGGTGTTTTTAACATTGTTCCGTGAGTGTGATGCTTATTTTGATCAACGAAAAATAAGAAAATATGATATTATTTTAATATTTCAAGATCATAATAATCTTCCAATTTAAATTACAATAAAATAGAACTAACACAAATAAAATATCCTTAAATTAAATACTTAAAATGCATTTTCCCAAAGCCACCTAGAGCCGCAGGATGAAAAAGCCGAATGCGGCTCCAGAGCCGCGGGTTGCCAACCCCTGCCTTTGTTGTACCCCCGAAGAGGGGATATGTTGCACTCCTGAAAATATGGAGAGTTAATCACGAGAGTGATTTGCAGTTGTTTCTCTCACGCAGGAATTTAATGCAATCAAATGAACAGTATAATGCAATTGAATGAACAGTATATTACATTAGCACATTAGCACATTAGCTTGTGTGGCCACAAGATGGCGGAGCACCAGTTCACAACACAATTAACACATTTCCAAAGGCTTCTAAAATACACAAATAAACATTCTTTTAGTTTAAGTTCAACATTCTACAACAACAACAAACTACCTTAACAGTGCACAGATAACAAGCAAACATTTGGTAACCTTTACCTGAAAATATGGAGAGTTAATCACGAGAGTGATTTGCAGTTGTTTCTCTCACGCAGGAATTTAATGCAATGAGGAGAAACTGCGCGAAATCCCCCAAGTGGCGGGTGAAGGGATTACCGATCACTGAAAAGGATCCCCAGGCTTAGGAGCTGATTACCGATGATTTTACTCTATCACACTCTCCCCCACTTGAAAAATGTCGTCCCGACATTATACCAACCAATACATCATCTTCTTTTATAGTCCATTTTTACCCATCAGTCCATAAACTCAAGAGCAAATCATATATGCTGACTTCAAACACCACTTCCCCACTGTCCGAATCTGAAGATTGACGACTCAATAACAAGTCCACTCTTCACAATTAGTCTTTTCACTGTGTTTATAATCCACAGAGCAAAAAGTCTTAATGACAGTCTGTAAGTACAGTTCTTAAGTCATCCCTGGAGAAGTGTCAACTTATATTTGCTGTAGTCCATACATACCAAAGGGCTGAGTGTAGTATGGCTGTAGAGTTGGAAACCACGGGACCAAACCTGGATACACAGGCGGCATCGGCGGTGCCGACTGGACACTGAGGCAGGATGGAGTGCCCAGGTGGTCATATGTTAACCGTCTCGGTGGGTGTCGCTCTCGTTGAGGGCACTGGGGCCTTGGCTCCTCGGGTCTTGCAGGTGCAGCAGGCGAGTGAGGGGCCGGTGGATCACCAGCAGCTGAAACCATCTCCTCGCAAGTTGTCTCCTCAGCAGCCGGATCATGCGCATCCAGTTTCTCTACACCAGGGGGCTCTGGTGGTAGGGCAGGGACTGGTACTGGAGTCTGCTGTCTCCCTATTGCAGGTTCTTGTCCTGTTTCAGCAGAATGGTCTGGTACCTGGGGAGCAACAAGCTGAGGTGGTGCATAATAGCAGCTGTACTCATCACCACTCTCCTCATCGTCATCAGACTCTTGAACATCCAGAGTGGGTTTGTCTCTCTTTTTCTGTTTTACAGGGTTGTCCTTTTCTGGAACTGGGTCAAAAGGTAAGTGGTCACATGACATGAGAAGGTTTCTGTGTAGCACTCTAGAGCGTCCTTTGCCTCTCTCTGGTCTCACCTCATAGACTGGTAGGTCCGTCCCCATTTGTCTGACTACTGTATGAATAGTGTCTTCCCAATAGTCTCTAAGTTTCCCTGGGCCTCCCCTGGGTGTCAGGTTCTTGACCAGAACTCTCTCGCCAGGCTGTAACACAGAACTTCTCACTTTTGCGTCATAATGTCTTTTGCTTTTTTCAGCTGCTCTCTTTGCATTCTCACTTGCAATGGCATATGCTTCCTCCATGCCTCTTCTTCATTTATCGACATAGTCTCTGTAGTCACTAGAACTTGAATCTGAATGCAATCCAAAAAGCATATCTACTGGCAACCTGGGTGACCTCCCGAACAGTAGATAAAATGGGGAATAACCAGTCACTTCACAGCGTGTACAGTTATAAGAGTACATCAGCTTATTGATAGAGTCCTTCCAGTTAGACTTTTGAGTTTCCGTTAGTGTCTTAAGCATTTGCAATAATGTTCTGTTCATACGCTCAACTTGACCATTCCCCATCGGGTGATAGGGCGTTGTTCTGGAGCCGGCCATGCCACTGAGTTTTTTAAGCTGAAGGAATAACTGATTTTCAAACTCACCACCTTGGTCATGGTGAATGCGACAAGGAAAACCAAATTTCAGGGCATAATCATTGAAGATGAGGTTAGCAGCTGTTTTCCCTGACTTTGAGGTGGTGGCATAGGCTTGTGCAAAGCGTGTGAAGTGATCAACTATCACTAGTATATATTCATAACCACCTTTGCATTTATCGAGATGAAGAAAATCGATACACACAAGTTCAAAGGGCTGTGTCGTTACAATATTTGTCAAAGGGGCTCTTGTTTCACGATTGGGTTTTTTCTGTTTCACACAGGAACAAACTTTGGTCACATAATGTTCGATATCTGCCTGCATATATGGCCAAAAGAAGCGGTCACGTACTAAAGACACTGTGCGGTCAACACCTTGATGGCCCATATTATTGTGCAGCTCTTCAAGCACCGTCTTTTTAAACTGTTCTGGCAGGACCAGCTGTTTGCGGACAGAAGTAGTTCTGTACAGAATGCCATCAGTATCTAGCACTAGCTTATCCCATTCTCTGAACAGACATTTTATTTTTGGGTTGAAAGTTTTGAGTTCTCTGGCCAGTGGTTTTGAATCTGTCTGTTTACATTGTAATACAGGACTTATAACAGGGTCAGTCTTTTGTACTCGGCTTAACTGTTCTTTTGGTATGGGTGCGAGTGATGCTTCAGCTGACTCACCTTGCTGTACGACGACTGACATGGCTGCTGCTGATAAGGTCCATGTAGCTGGGGTGTGCTTTTGGTTCTCAATGGCTTGAACTACAGCTGCAATGGAGTCAGGAGGAAGTTCCTCAGAACAGTCTTTCATTAGTGTCTCTACATCAAGGGGCATTCTCGATAAAGCATCAGCATCACCATTTTCTTTTCCCGGTTTGTACTTGATAGTAAAGTGAAAATCAGCAAGCTCTGTGACCCATCTTGAGGTTGTTGCGTTCAGTTTGGCAGTGGACAAAATGTATGTTAGTGGATTGTTGTCACTAAACACAGTGAATGTCGGGGCATAGTATAAGTAGTCTCTAAATTTGTCTGTGATTGCCCACTTTAAAGCTAAAAATTCAAGTTTGCCTGCATGGAAATGGTAGTTCTTCTCAGCTGCTGTTAACGTGCGTGATCCATAAGCAATAACACGTAATTTACCATTTTGTCTTTGGTACAACACTGCTCCTAGTCCCTTGTGTGACGCGTCAGTGTGGACAATAAATGGCTGCATGAAATCAGGGAAGCCGAGCACTGGTGGGTTGAGCAAACAGTCTATTAGTTCCTCAAGTGCACTTTGGTGTTGGTCCGTCCACTCTATTTGTTTTGTTGAGGGCACAACTGGGCTGGCGTTCTTCTGTTTTCTCTTTGTCACTTTTGTCATAGTTAAGTTCTCTGTATCTTGGTCAGCCTTTAACAGCTCATATAGGCAGTTTGCTTTTCTGGAAAAGTCTTTTATGTATTGCCGGTAGTATGACAGCAGGCCTAACATTTTTCTAAGTTGACCAATATTTTGTGGTTTGGTGTCTTTAAGTGCTCTTACTGCTTCAAAATCTGCAGGATCGACTCTACTGCCCTCTGCTGACACTATTCTGCCTAGGTAGCGCACTTCCGATCTAAAAATATCACACTTGCTTGGCTTAAGCTTGATACCAAAGTCTCTTAAACGCTGGAGAACTTTTCTCACATCCTCCACATGATCTTGGAAGGTTTTGCTGTACACCAATGTGTCGTCCAGGTAGGGGATGCAGATGTTGTCACGGAGTCCCTCCAGACACTCCTCCATGCAACGTTGAAATGCTGCCGGAGCATTCATTAGTCCAAAGGGGATGCGTATCCACTCATACAGTCCCCAGGGGGTCACGAAAGCAGTGAGTGGGCGACTTTCCTCTGACATGAATCCCTGGTGGTACGCTTTCCCCTGATCCAACAGTGAGAACCAGGAATTACCACCTAAACTGTCCATAATGTCCTGAACACGAGGGATGGGCTGGCGGTCAGGATGGGTTTTTCTATTCAAGTCCCTATAGTCTATGCACAATCTTAAAGTACCGTCCTTCTTTCTAACACACACGACTGGTGAGGAGTAAGAGGAGTTTGACTTTCTGACCCAGCCTTGTGCTATTAGATCATGTAAGTAACTTTTCATCTCTTGATATAACGGGCGTGGCACTGACATATAGGTGCGTTTGACAGGTTCATTATCTTTAAGGGAAATGGTCATTTTTAAATTTCCAATACAGCCTATGTCATTGTCTGTTTTAGAGAAAGAGTCACATTCCTCTCTAAGCATTTGCTTTACTATTACTCTCTGTTCTGCGCTGAGGGAGCTTAGATCTACAGGTGGGTCCCACTTTTCACTAGAGCTACATGGTGGCTGTGTACTTGTGGGGTTAACTGCAGCTACAGTAGCTTTTTCAAACACTTGGTCAGGTAAGACAGCAGTAATAGTCTGCACTGTACCAACTACTGTGCGCCCTACAAGGACTATCTCATGGTCAGTGGGATTGGAGACATCTACAGTTATGACTGGTAAAGTGCCCTTCTTAACTGTAACCAGGCTATCAAAGAACTCGAGATTGTCTGGCCACTGAGGATTTAAATCTGGCTCAAATAGTACAGTCATGTCTTGTTTAAATGGCTGTGCAGCTACACGACACTCAACTTGGATGTGACTTTGCTTAGGTACAGTGATACGGTCTTTTTTTGTTTTTACCTTGAACTCATTTTCTGTATCTGTACTGACAGCTCGAACAAAAGCCTTAACCTTGTTTCTTTTGAGGCTGGGGAATGCTTTTCTCACTGCATCAAATACCTCATCTTTTGCAGTCTTATTCAAAATATGTTCAATGACATTATAACCTATAATGGGGTGGGGCAAATAATAACCTTTCATTACCAGCATGGGAATGATGATTTTCTCAGGTTGTCCTGTCCCAGAAACAAGTTGGAAGCTTGTCTCGATCCACCCGAGATAGGGCATGCTGGTCCCGTTAGCTGCGGTCAAGCTCAGTTCAGTGGAGTCCATGATCTCAGTAACATCTCTCAGTTTTATATGTGGTAAATAGTCCTCTTTCCATCTCTCATCAATTATTGACACTTGTGAGCCTGAATCCCACAGAGCCTGGAGTCTGTGGCCGTCCAGGAGACACTCCACCAAGCACTGGCTGCCCACGAGAGATGCAACTTTGTGAGGGGTGTTTACCTGGGCCAGTGGTAGCGGGATATGAACAGTCTCATTGTTTGGCCTAACTTCTGTGCATTGTCGCTTACATTTGTTACAGTGATTCTTCTGGCATGTTGGAGAACAGTAAAGTGTCTTTTTACATGCGGAACACTGTCTCAGGACCTTATCTGGATTTTCTTGGTTACAGTTGGCAGATTGTCGGGACTTGGTGTGAGCAATGGTTAACACTCGTCCCTCAGTGGTAACCATTGCCTGTTTAAATGTCTCTCTCTAGAGGGTCTCATGCCTCTGTTTCTACATCCAGCGTGAAAGTGTTCTCCGCTCCCACAGAGGTAGCAATGTGTGCAGCGCTCATTGGCTCCGGTTTGCTGACAGACGTGGCACATCCTCTCCCGGCGAGCTAGGCGGTTTGAATAGTGCAGTGCTTGATATTGAGAGGGTTGTGATCTTTGGCGGGGGTCCTGATGGCTGTGGAACTGCCGTTGGGGGTCCCTGTCATAGTGCATAACTGGTGGCGGAGCATAGGACTGAAGGCTAGACACTGGCTGCTGTAGCGTCTCTTTAATCTGAGCTATCTCTGCACTGAGTCCTTTCAGGGACGCTACACCTGTCTTAAGTTCTGCTAGCTCGGTAAACAGTTCAGCAGGTATTTTGGCTTTAACCTCTCTCACTGGATTCTTAACAGATACTGCATCCTCTAACTGAACCACACTCACACTTGTAGCTGATTGTGAGGCTAAACACCTTTTCTTGTTTTTTCTCTCTGCTTCGTTGGCACAAGCCATGTTTAACCTCTCTAACAAGAGTTCATCTGGTGTCCCGGAGTCTAACAGAAGTGGCTGCATGTCTATCCTGACACTGTCACTCTGCAGGCCTGTGAGTATGGTGTGTAAGCACATACGCTGAACTAGTGCTGGATCATACTTAAGTCCTGACTCTGACTCTTGGGATGCAAACAAGACCTTTTGTTTTAAATCTAAAACCCTCATAAGAAAACTCTGGGCAGTCTCTTTGGGGTTCTGTACCTCTGAAGCTAGTTGTTTGTACAATTCAGTGGCACTCTTCTCCTGGAAATGCGAGCGGAGGATGCGGCGGAGAGTGGGCAAGGTGAGCTGGGCCTTCCCCTCCAGGTAGCTGCGTAGTTGGAGACCTGGCAAAATAGCTCTGATAACGGCATCTACAATGTCCAGCTCCGAGTAGCCTCTGCTCAATCCGTTTTCTATCTGATGAGCCAGACTGGAAAATGTCAGTTTGTCTTTTTGGCCTGGCTCTCCTATTTGGCCAGATATTTTGAAGTCCTTTTGCCAACAGGGGCCTGGTTGCTGGTGACTGAGTGTGCTACTCACAGGGCGGCTACTTCCGGGGGGCTGGCGATAAGCCACAGTGCTGTTCACTACATTAGCTGTCTCTGTCACTAAAGTAGTATCAGGCTGCTTTTCATGCCCTGGATCGCCTCTTTCATTTACGTTTTGTTCATATGAGTCATTGTCAACTTTTATTATTTCAGTAATCTTATCATTCAGCAGCAACAGCTCTGACATTCCTTCATCCTCAAACCCTTGCATTTCTTCTCTCTCAATGTGCAACTGGATATGTGTGAGCAGAGATAGGCGTGTTTTCGTGCTAGCCTTTATTTTATCTGCTATGCCGAGGAACTCACAGATAGATACTAGATGATTTTTTGGTAAGGGGTGCACTTCATGCACAACTTGTTCTCGTAATTGCTCCAACGCTGACATCTTGGCAGTAGACAGGAGGACCTTTTGCAGATATAGATGACGCTGAGCTGTACGGTCTTTGCGGCTCCTGATGATCTCTGATCGGCCTCAGGACGCGTCGACTGAAACACAGCTGCCAGCTCTCCTTACAGCAACACCTTCCTCGCTGCGGTCTGCCTGGGTGTGGGGGGGGATTTAGCTAGCTTGGAGTGCGGTGCACAGGCTGTGGGCACCAGGCATCCAAACAGCAATCCCAGCGGTGCCTCCAAATGTTGTACCCCCGAAGAGGGGATATGTTGCACTCCTGAAAATATGGAGAGTTAATCACGAGAGTGATTTGCAGTTGTTTCTCTCACGCAGGAATTTAATGCAATCAAATGAACAGTATAATGCAATTGAATGAACAGTATATTACATTAGCACATTAGCACATTAGCTTGTGTGGCCACAAGATGGCGGAGCACCAGTTCACAACACAATTAACACATTTCCAAAGGCTTCTAAAATACACAAATAAACATTCTTTTAGTTTAAGTTCAACATTCTACAACAACAACAAACTACCTTAACAGTGCACAGATAACAAGCAAACATTTGGTAACCTTTACCTGAAAATATGGAGAGTTAATCACGAGAGTGATTTGCAGTTGTTTCTCTCACGCAGGAATTTAATGCAATGAGGAGAAACTGCGCGAAATCCCCCAAGTGGCGGGTGAAGGGATTACCGATCACTGAAAAGGATCCCCAGGCTTAGGAGCTGATTACCGATGATTTTACTCTATCACACCTTAACCCCATTGAGAATCTTTGGGATGTGCTGGAGAAGGCTTTGTGCAGCGGTCAGACTCTACCATCATCAATGCAAGATCAGAATGCAACACTGGATGGAAATAAATCTTGTGACATTGCAGAAGCAAAATCGAAACAATGCCACAGTGAATGTGTGCCGTAATCAAAGCTAAAGATGGCCCAAAGAAGTATTAGAGTGTGTGACCTTTTTTTTTTTTTTTTTGGTGGCGACTTTTTTTTTGGCCAGGCAGTGTATTTTGTAACCTTATATGGTTCTCCTTCTGCGTTTGTAAAGCGGCAAATAAAAACAACAAATCTACAGATAATAGAGATAATAGCAGATAAAAGCAGAAGGTGTAGATTAACATTATTTTGGTTTTCTGTGCAAAGGTGTGGTCTGCTGAAAGCTGGAGAAGATTTTTATTACAGGACTGGTGTCTTTATAGTCAACATTCTTTTTTTATGAAACAAATTGACACCCTCATCTTGCCTCACCCATAGGCAAATACATTTGTTTTCAATACTTTGTGGTCCCTGTAACAATTTGACTCATGTTTCCAGGCTGCTGGGGCAATCTATCAGGAGCAATGGGCAATTGCACTTTACTACCTGTGGACTTATTTCCAGATCTTGATAGGCTTAGTCAGGATTACAGGATTACAGAGCTGGAGGATTCTATGAATGTTAATGTTATCATTATGAGGAGAAGACCAAAAACTCTAATAGTGTCACTTCACAATTTTCCGTATTACTCATTAATTCCATACTCTGTGGCAGCAGTCTACACAGCTGCCCTGGGTTAGACTGACAGAAGCGAAGCTTCCAATCTCTGTCATCCACCCCTCCAAACACCACCAATCATTCACATACCACAGTAGCAGTAACCTGAATATCAACTGTTAAAATTGATGATTTCATTTTAAAATGTTGGATATTTTGGGTCTCCTAGCATGTACAGTTTGGAAACCCCTGGCATAAGCAGGCGATCATTTTAACACTTTCATTATGTTCTTCAAATTTGACAGAGAAGTGTTGATACACAAAATTATATTACTATTTTGTAACCTTATTGAGCTTAAACTCTCCCTCAAAGAGTCAGTCTGTGTCAGAACCAGGACGTCGCAGTGACGTTCTGGGTAGTGACGAGAGGTGTGGTGAGATATAAAATACTGGCACCTCTTCCTGATCACCAGGTGAATTTGTTTTGTGCTGCCTCAAAGGACCAATATGAGCCAGGTAATATTATTCAACCATCTTGTATAGTTAACTTGACTATTTTTTACTTAAATGAATGTGTATATTTTTAATTGTATATTTTGGTTACCTATCTGGACTTTCAGGTTTATTTATAAACTTTCTCTTTCATAATTGAATTTGTACAGGATATATTGTGCACAGTTTTAATGTATGTTATACATTATTAAAATAGTGTATGGTATAATATGCAGACCTACAGTATATGATATACGTACAATTTAAATTATTCTAAAATATGAATTTCGCAGTATTGAGTTTACACATTCCATTATTCCATAGGCCACATTTCATTATAATGAAACTTTATTATTATTATTATTATTATTATTATTATTATTATTATTATTATTATTATTATTATTATTATTATATATCCCATGGTTTCTGTAATATTAATAGACAATTATCAAACTTGGTCCAGCCGGTGAACTTCAGTTAAGTCTGAGAGACGAGTTCTGCCTGGCAACAGCGTTATCATAAAATACAATTAATCCACCGAGAGAAGAGGCTTGAACAAAATGTAGAAATATATTCATTAGTTTTGCATGTATACAAAATGTAACAAAAAGGATGCAAATTATAAAAAGTATAGGTGCAAGAATTTGTTTTGTAGAATTATTCATGTATTTTGTCATAACCCGCTAAGCTATGCACTTTATGGGATGCTCCAACACAATTTCGTTGTTCTTTTGTGACAATGACAAATAAAACTGAACTATGACCAAGAATAACCCAACAACAGATACAAATTCAATTTATGTTTCTTTAACAAGTAAATATTAAATTACTTTTAAAGGTATTTAATCTGTCTTAATTAATTAATTAATTAAGACAGGGCAAATATGTTTTGAAGGATCGAATAAATATAGGAAATAAATTAATAAAGCATGTGGGTGAGAATGTGGGAACAGGGCTGGAAGTGGAGCGAACCATGTTGAACTGATGAAATGCCTTTCGTGGTGAAACACATACAGCTCAGATGCCATCAGGCAGACCAGCTATTTGGGTGTGGGTGTCACTCAGTCAGCTGTTTTAACTTGGGGCGTTGGACTGACATATCAATTAGCCTAATTCAAACTGGTAAGGCGAGTTTATTTGCATAGAACAATTTGTCACGAAGAAATTCAAAGTGCTTTGCAAAATAATACAAACAAATCAAAAATCAAAACATTAACATTAAAAGAGAAGAATTAATTTTCTTGAAATGAAAATATTAATGAAATATAAATGTTGCTGTTCAAACAGAATATCATGGAAAAAAAAAACAACAAAAGAGAAATGAAGAGTGCGACCGCCTCCGAGGTCAAGAAGAAAAGAAGGTTTATGTCAAAGGTCACAATAACTTCATAGGCCTTACACAATATGGATACATTACATTAGAAATAGATACAGATGTCTGGCTTTTTAACAATAAAAGTTACATTTCTACTATTATATTATCCTTTTTAATAAAACACAGCTGTGAATTTTCAGTCTGCTGAAGAAGAGTCTTCCACAGCACCATCTGACACTGAATCATCAAAAATGGAACCAAAGGTAGGCCTGTAGCATTCAAGACCAAACATTTAAGGTTTCTGTTGTTGTTAGTTTCAGCTTTCGGTTTGTGCTCCATCAGGTGTTCAATGACCCTATCCATGGTCTAATGGAGTTCCACCCCATTCTGGTCAAAATCATAGACACACCTCAGTTTCAGAGACTTCGATACCTCAAACAGATGGGAGGGGCCTATTTTGTTTACCCAGGAGCATCTCACAACCGATTTGAACACTCACTCGGGTATGTATGAAATTAGGCCACATGTGTTAAAACATGGCTTTTTTGTCAAACAGAGACTGGAACAAGAGCCACAAATTGTTTAATTTAATAATTGTGATATTTACATTTTATAGAGTGGCACATTTAGCAGGAAAGCTTGTGCGACATTTAAAAGAAGAACAGCAGGAACTTGGTATTACTGACAGAGACGTACTTTGCGTGGAAATTGCTGGTCTCTGCCATGACCTGGGTGAGTACTTACCACAGGTAAAAAATAAAATAAAAGAATAAAACAAAATCAAGTGACCATTCTCTTAGTCATGTACCTCTACCAGTGATGTTTTGGAAAATATTTTAAATCATTATTTTAAATCTGTTGATGTTTTTAAGGACATGGGCCATTTTCCCACTTGTTTGATAACATGTTCATACCAAAAACTCAACAAAACAAGGAATGGAAAGTAAGGAACAGATCTGATCAAATAAATGTAATTAAAAATATTTTTGTAATAATCAGTAATATTTCCACGGCAGCATGAGCAAGGGTCAGCTGCCATGTTTGATGAGATTGTAAAATTTCTAAAAACAAAAAGCTTTGACCTGAAGGCTAAGCTGAAGAAGCTGGAAGATGACCAGAGTGAGGACAGAGATGATGATGACCAGAGTGAGGACAGTGATGGTGATGGCCAGACGGAGGACAGTGATGGTGATGACCAGAGTGAGGACAGAGGTGGTAACGACCATTGTAAGAACACAGATGGTAATGACCAGAGAAAGGACAGAGATGATGATGACCAGAGTGGGAACATAGTTAGTATTGACCAGAGTGAGGACAGAGATGATGATGACCAGAGTGAGGACAGTGATGGTGATGGCCAGAGGGAGGACAGTGATGGTGATGGCCAGAGGGAGGACAGTGATGGTGATGGCCAGAGGGAGGACAGTGATGGTGATGGCCAGAGGGAGGACAGTGATGGTGATGGCCAGAGGGAGGACAGTGATGGTGATGGCCAGAGGGAGGACAGTGATGGTGATGGCCAGAGGGAGGACAGTGATGGTGATGGCCAGAGGGAGGACAGTGATGGTGATGGCCAGGCGGAGGACAGTGATGGTGATGGCCAGACGGAGGACAGTGATGGTGATGACCAGAGTGAGGACAGAGGTGGTAACGACCATTGTAAGAACACAGATGGTAATGACCAGAGAAAGGACAGAGATGATGATGACCAGAGTGGGAACATAGTTAGTATTGACCAGAGTGAGGACAGAGATGATGATGACCAGAGGGAGGACAGTGATGGTGATGGCCAGACGGAGGACAGTGATGGTGATGACCAGAGTAAGGACAGTGATGGTGATGGCCAGAGGGAGGACAGTGATGGTGATGGCCAGACGGAGGACAGTGATGGTGATGACCAGAGTAAGGACAGTGATGGTGATGACTTAACCTTTATCAAGGAGATGATTAATGGACCAGATGAAAAGGTAACATGTTACAAGATCTTGATTTTTGTGCCTGCTTCATATTGATAAACTGTTTCAATTCAAATAGGGACATTACAAAGGCCGCCCTTCAGACAAGTCTTTCCTCTACGAGATAGTCGCAAACAAAAGGACTGGCATTGATGTGGACAAGTTTGACTATTTTGCCAGGTTTGATTTATTTCAGAGCACTTCAGATTTTTGTCCTTTATTATTTACATTTGATTCTACCTGGACAGAGATTGCCATCACCTTGGAATAAAGAATAGCTTTGACCACAATCGCTACATTAAATTTGCCAGAGTCCTTAAGGTGGGCCATCGATGGCAGATCTGCACAAGAGACGAGGTTTGAGATGTTATCTTAACACAGATGATTATAATTCATCTTCTGAATACGTTGAACATGGTGTAATATCTGTGAGTGTTTCTTTACCGTCTTAAGGAAGTCCCCAATATTTATGAAATGTTTCATACAAGGAGTTCTCTCCACCGAAAGGCCTACCAGCACAAAACCAATACGGCTGTTGAGCTGATGTAAGTAGATTATGCATACATTTTTATATGTGTTGTAACATAATTTTGTACATAAATGACAAAAATATAAACCTCAGGATCAGAGATGCCTTACTTAAAGCAGAGCCAGTGTTAAAGATGTCTGAAGCTATAAAAGACATAGCAGATAAAAACATGAAGAAGTACACCCAGCTCACAGGTTAGTCTTGTGTTTTACCTCTGCCATAATATTTTCACTAAACTATTGTCATATTGTGTGTATATATTATTTGTGTTTCAGACTCTATCTTTGAAAAAATACTTTATTCCACTGGAGATGAACTGAAGGAGGCACGAAAAATACTACAAAACATTCTCTCTCGAAAGCTGTACAGATTTCTAGGAGAGATTAAACGGACAGATAAGCTTCGTAAAGAGGTGTGCTTTTATGTACAACCACTCCAAAGTAATACACTAAGCTCTATTATCTGACTTATCTGTTTTAGAATGAAGAAAAATGGAAATCTGACCTGGCAGTAATGAGTACTTATAAAGAGGAAAATCCACTGACAGAAAATGACTTTGAAATCTCTGTAAGTAAACAAAACATTTTAAATGTCTTATTACTATATATATATATATATATATATATATATATATATATATATATATATATATATATATATATATATATATATATATATATATATATATATATATATATATATATATATATATATATATATATATATATATATATATATGTGGGGGGGAGTGTGTGTATATATATATATATATATATATATATATATATATATATATATATATATATATATATATATATATACACACAACATATATAAATGTACTTGTTTATCAGATCATTGACTACGACTTTGGTCAAAAAGATAAAAATCCCATGGATAACCTGTATGTCTATAACAAGTTTGACAATGAGAAGGCATTCAAGATCCCCAGTGAGCAGGTCAGCAAAGAAGATGTTTCGTTATTTCATTTTTGCACTTTAATTGTGCTCATTTTTGGATAAATAATTTTTGTTAGGTTTCTCAGTTTCTTCTGCCAAAAAATTTTTCTGAGGAATGGATCAGAGTCTACTGCACGAGCTTGGACAAAAACACTCTGAAAGTCGCTGAAAAGAGCTTTTTCGAGTGGTGCACAAAGAATAATTTACCACCTCCGGTAACATTGTATCAGTTTCTGCTTTACTTCTCAAAACACAGTTCAACTAACTTACAAACTATTGTGATAATAATATGCATATTTTTAAAACATCTTTCTATTTTATACACCCTAAATGATCAAAGAGTCTACCTCAGCTGCTGATAGCTGATCCACAACCAAAGGTATTTCACACACAGCTGACACACACCAAAATGTTTACAGCTAGATTGATGTTCTTCATATCTATTTCAATCATTATGAGTGACAGCAAAGTGCATGATTTTGTGCTCCATTAGGTGTTCAATGACCCTATCCATGGTCAAATGGAGTTTGACCCCATTCTGGTCAAAATCATCGACACACCTCAGTTTCAGAGACTTCGATTCATCAAACAGCTGGGAGGGGCCTATTTTGTTTACCCAGGAGCATGTCACACCCGATTTGAACACTCACTTGGGTATGTACGAAGTGGGACATTAAAATTAGGCCACATGTGTTAAAACATGGCTTTTTTGTCAAACAGAGACTGGAACAAGAGCCACAAATTGTGTAATTTAAGATTTGTGATATTTACATTTTATAGAGTGGCACATTTAGCAGGAAAGCTTGTGCGACGTTTAAAAGAAGAACAGCAGGAACTTGGTATTACTGACAGAGACGTACTTTGTGTGGAAATTGCTGGTCTCTGCCATGACCTGGGTGAGTACTTACCACAGGTTAAAAAAAAAAAAAAAAAAAACACATTAAAAAAACACATTAAAAAAACAATAGAGCAAGCATTATCTTACTCATGTACCTCTACCACAGTAGTTATGTGATGCAATCAATGTTTCAGAAAATATTTTTAAATAATTATTTTAAATCTGATCATGTTTTTAAGGACATGGGCCATTTTCCCGCTTGTTTGATAACATGTTCATACCAAAAATTCTACAAAACAAGGAATGGAAAGTAAGGAACAGATCTGATCAAATAAATGTAATTAAAAATTGTAAGTAATAATCAGTAATATTTCCACGGCAGCTTGAGAAAGGGTCAACTGCCATGTTTGATGCCATTGTGGAACATCTAAAAGAAAAAGAAAACCCATTTGACCTGGAGACTGAGTTGAAGAAGCTGAGTGAGGACAGTGATGGTGATGACTTAACCTTTATCAAGGAGATGATTAATGGACCAGATGAAAAGGTAACATGTTACAAGATCTGGATTTTTGTGCCTGCTTCAGACTGACAAACTGTTTGACTTCAAATAGGGACATTACAAAGGCCGCCCAGACAAGCATTTCTTCTACGAGATAGTCGCAAACGAAACGACTGGCATTGATGTGGACAAGTTTGACTATTTTGCCAGGTTTGATTTATTTCAGAGCACTTCAGATTTATGTCCTTTATTACTTACATTTGATTCTACCTGGACAGAGATTGCCATCACCTTGGAATAAAGAATAGCTTTGACCACAATCGCTACATTAAGTTTGCCAGAGTCCTTAAGGTGGACGGTCAATGGCAGATCTGCACAAGAAAAAAGGTTTGAGATGTGATCTTAACACAGATGATTATAATTCATCTTCTGAATTTGTTGAACATGATCTAATATCTGTGAGTGTTTCTTTACCATCTTAAGGAAGTCTCCAATATTTATGAAATGTTTCATACAAGGAGTTCTCTCCACCGAAAGGCCTACCAGCACAAAACCAATAAGGCCATTGAGCTGATGTAAGTAGCTTATATAAAAGTTTATGCAAGTTTCTGTGTGTGTTATAACATTATTGAGCACATAAATGACAAAAATATAAACCTCAGGATCAGAGATGCCTTACTTAAAGCAGATCCAGTGTTAAAGATGTCTGAAGCTATAAAAGACATAGCAGATAAAACCATGGAGGAGTACACCCAGCTCACAGGTTAGTCTTGTGTTTTACCTCTGCCATAATATTTTCACTTACCTATTGTCATATTGTGTGTATATATTATTTGTGTTTCAGACTCTATCTTTGAAAAAATACTTTATTCCACTGGAGAAAAACTGAAGGAGGCACGAGAAATACTACAAAACATTCTCTCTCGAAAACTGTACAGATTTCTAGGAGAGACTAAACTGACAGATAAGCTTCGTGAAGAGGTGTGTTTTTATATACAACCACCCCAAAGTGATACACTAAGCTCTATTATCTGACTTATCTGTTTTAGAAGGAAGAAAAATGGAAATCTGACCTGGCAGAAATGTCTGAAAAGCCACTGAAAAAAGATGACTTTGAAATCTCTGTAAGTAAACAAAGCATTTAAATGTTTTTTTTATTATGAAAAAATAAATAAATACTGTATAATTATTAAAAAACAACATATATATATATATATATATATATATATATATATATATATATATATATATATATATATATATATATATATATATATATATATATATATATATATATATATATATATATATATATATATATATATATATATATATATATATATATATATATAAAGAGAGAGAGAGATGTAGATAGATAAATAAATAAAAAAATATATGTATGTTTATCAGGTTGCTACCTTCAACTTTGGTCAAAAAGATAAAAATCCCATGGATAACCTGTATATCTATTACAAGTCTAACAATGAGAAGGCATTCAAGATCCCCAGTGAACAGGTCAGAAAAGAAGATGTTTCGTTATTTCATTTTTGCACTTTAATTGTGCTCATTTTTTGATAAAATTATTTTTTGTCAGGTTTCTCAGTTTCTTCTGCCAAATAAGTTTTCTGAGGAATGGATCAGAGTCTACTGCACGAGCTTGGACGAAAACACTCTGAAAGTCGCTAAAAAGAGCTTTTACGAGTGGTGCACAAAGAATAATTTACCACCTCCGGTAACATTGTATCAGTTTCTGCTTTACTTCTCAAAACACAGTTCAACTAACTTACAAACTATTGTGATAATAATATGCATATTTTTTAAACATCTTTCTTTTTTTATTACACCCTAAATGATCAAAGACTCTACCTCAGCTGCCGACAGCTGATCCACAACCAAAGGTATTTCACACACAGCTGACACACACCAAAATGTTTACAGCTAGATTCATGTTATTCATATCTATTGCCATCACTGCACAACAAAGTGCATTATAATGTAGTGATACTACCTGAACTTGTCCCAAAAACTATGATTTCTCCTGTCACTAATAATTAATTTCATCAGTGAGGTGACATCCTGCCCCACTAACAAGCTGGACATCTGGAGATCATCAACACAGGGAAACCCACATTCCCAAGTTTACAACCCCTACAAATGGATTAAAATAAACAGAATCTTTTGCTCCTACCTTTACGACCCTCAGAACTGAATTATCCCAAGGAACAAGATTGTGACATTGATTAACTTTTCTAAAATCATCAACACTCAGAGCAGAACCCCAGCTTCAAAGGACCATAAGGCCACAGGGGTCAGGGTCAAAAACTTTGATTTCATTCATAAAGATGCTATTTTTGACATTAACTTCTGATTTCATGTATCATATGTAAATCTGTGATTTAAATGTGACAATCATGTACAGCCATTCACATTGGGAAACTGCACTGTGGAAATGTCTCATATATGTCTCTTATTATGTTTTACTCATGTAAATGCCTCATATATATCTCTTATTATGTTTTACTGATGATGGAAACATTGATTCATGTCCTATTATATTGTTGTAATATGACTACAGTTGTTACATTATGAAGGGTATGTCAAGTAATAAAGCTTTTAAGTTGCATTACAAATACATATATCAAAAATATGGAATGCATATTGATTGAATAAAGTTTCTTAGGGCCATCACATATACATATATATCTTTTGATACTGAAATCATATAAGTTTTGAATATTATTATGTAATCACCATTTTTATACTGAATTTATATATTCTTTGAATGTTGTATCTTTTTGGAGGTTGTCTAACAAGCACCATACTAAAAGTTGAACCCCATCTAAACTAGGTCAAAGGTAAAACGTGAATTATGGGAGACAGTTGGCCCCTTGCAGAAACTCCTTTAACCGAGTTAAGGCAACATTGTAGGAGGTGAATCATGTTGTTTGACAGTTACCAATGTTGGTACTGGAGTTCGAGCATTTTGTAATAACACTGAAACTATGTTAAAGGTAACATTGTGTGAGATGAATGGAGGGAAACTGTTGGGGTTGTGTAGACGCTCCTTTACAGGGACAGGGCGGTCGGATGAGACTCAAGGCGGAAAAATAGACTGGTGCAGCCTGGAGAGATGAGCGAGGCCGGAGGGAGGAACCTGGGCGACAACCTACTCAACATAATATTTGCATATTCATGTTTCATGTTACATTTTTATGTTACGGGGCCAGGGAAAAGCAGACAGACCGCCTGCTGCACACACGAGGGATAGATCATATGACCCGGGTCCTGTATTAGATTGTAACTGTCAGGGGAATAAAACTTTTGAGATTTGAACTAATCGAATCCAGTCATCATTTTGATAGAACACGCCTAACAATTAGTTAGATTCAAAGTTAGTAAAGTAATATTTTATTTTAAACTGGGGTTCAACTTAAAGTTAGGCTACTCTATGTAAGACACACCTACAAATCTGCAAAGAGAAGACCTCTCAAGACCACTAAGATAAGTCAGTGACATGCAAACTCACTGGCTAGCTTTTATCGCGACCCTCCCAGGATGCCCGGGTGCTCTGACAATATGCACCCCTCCCCTTGGTCCAGTCCTCACCTCTGACCCCAACAGAGTGAGCCAAGGGAGACCAACTAAAGACTGCATGAGGAGATAAGGAGTCTAAAGGTTGACGGGGGTACTGAGGAAGAGAGAGACGAGACGAGTGAGTAAGTCTTGCTTTTAAAAAACGGTATGACTGGGGGTCATGCGCGTAGAGAAACCCTAACTATCCTAGGCTCCAATTAGGTACTAAAACCTACTAATACTAATAGTAGTAGTAGTACTAAGAGGGACGGATGCGGAGTCCCGTTACCGAGGTAAATAGTGACATTTTTACTGGCTGGTACAAAACCGTGGGAAGTAAATAAAAAAGCAAGGGTGTGTGAGAGAGAGACGTGTGAGTGGAGATTCTGAACCACTAGGTGACAAATCTCATACCAAAAATGTTGGGGAAATACGGTGTATTTCTGTGGATGCAGAGGCAAGATCTCTCCACCTGCTGAGGCTAAAGTGAGAGATACCACACTAATCACTCGTACCAACCTGTTGTTGTATTCCAGAGACCTCCCTAGGAGTTAAAATCTGGACTAAATTTGAGGAAATAAAAATGGGAAATAAAACTACAAAATTGACACCAAAAGATAGACTGAAGGTAAAAGACTGGAAAGCCGTGCACGCAAAATATCCTGAAAAATGTACAGTTAGATTTGTGGGTAACAAAATATAAATTTGAAGGCGAGTTAAATCTTCTAAAATAATGGAGCTCCAAATAAAATACAGGAAAAATGCAAAAATAAAGAATATGATATGTGTAAACAAGGCTACTATCATTTGGAAAGATGGTTGGAATTGGCACAAGCCAGAGAAAAAGGCCAAACAGAGGCAAAGCGTAAGCAACAAATTATGCATAATACAAAGGAGGAAGATGATTTCACCACTGTAATAGCGGCTCAGCCAGAAACACCAGTACAGCAGGCTCAAGCCGAGATAGAGGGAGCAGTAGCGGGAGGGGAGCAGCAAGTGCCCCCGCCCCCGTATCACCCGTATCAAGAGGCAAAAGAGCTATTACACCAGATGAGAACTACACAAACTAGAAGTGAGGCAAAAGGTAAAGGTGAAAAATTGAATTTAGTAAAACCATGGGAGCTGACCCTGTGGTCATTTCTACTTATGAACAGCCTAATGAAGCATCCAAGCAGGAACAAACTTTCATTATTCCTACTGCCCCCATGATAAGTAGTACAGAGGAACAGGTCACAAACTGACTGGGCAGGTAGGCAGGCAGAGCTCCTAACCTTAGCCAAAACCGAATCCAATCTACTGGTAACAATAAATAACATAAAGAAAAATTTGACTAATAATGGTCAAGAATGTTGGATGTTTTTGCTGAGAGCTCATGTATCAGGGATAGATCCTATTTGCAATTAATTATATGTGAAATGTTACAAACCTCTGAACCGGTTCTGAGTCCCAGGCTGCAAGGTAGCGGAATAAAAATTAAAGCAACAGTAACCTTTACTAAAGAACAAGTGTTCAATATGGCAAACTGGTGTATCTGATTTTGGAAACAATTGGCTAACAATGATAGAACAGGCATCAAAGTACGTTAATAAAGACTGTGTTGCTTGTATGGGACCCAGACCGCTTTTGAGAATGGTACCAACACCTCCTGAGTTAACAGTGCAATGTGTGGAGGATATCTTAACTAAAACAGTACCAGAGGCAGAGTGCGCAAAGTGGGATGCAGTGTACCCACTAACTAAACCTGAAAAAACAGAAACCAATATTTGAGGCCAAATTGCCAAAAGGAAATTACACCTGTATTCAACGCTCAAATTCGGTAACGAATGTTTTAGGTAATATTGATGGAAATCAATGTGAAAGAAATCTGACTGAAAGCAGAATGCGCAGTGACATCTACTGGTACTGTGGAGGGAAAATACTTAGAGCAAATATGCCAAATGAATTTACTGGAGTATGCGCTCTAGTTAATCTGATAATACCTATAGAAGTAATGTCAATAGAACAAGAACAATTAACAGCATTGATTGAACAACAATCTACTGAAAACCATGCGACTGGAGTGCCCAGAGGGGTCCTGATGAATATAAATTAGCTAATTCACATTGCCACAGGATTTGAAAATATTCCTTAATAGCAGCTATAATTCCAATCACTCCCAATAAAAACGTAGACAGAATCAACTACATCCACTACAATGTACAAAATTGGGAAACTACACACAGGAGGGGTTTGAAGCAGTGCACGAGCAATTAAGCGCCACCTCACTTATGGCTTTCCAAAACCACATAGCTGTTGATATGCTCCTGGCAGAATGAGGAGGAGTTTGTTCTGTCATTGGGGCCAGCTGTTGCGTTGTCATCCCTAACAATACCGCTGCAGATGGAAGCCTGACTAGGGCTATAGGCAGCCTGCGTCGCGATGAATAGACTCTTAAAGGAGCAGTCAGGGGTGAACACTTCTTCTGGGAAGACTGGTTAAGCGTATTTGGGCGCTATAAAGCACTGGTCTCATCGGTCCTAGTATCAATCGCTGTGTTTGTAGCCATTTTAACCTTGTGTGGATGTTGTTGTATCCCCTGTCTCCGCTCTTTGATCAATAGGTTAATAACCACTGCCATCTCACCCGCACCTGAGGACAAAGGGGTGCAGATGTACCTATTGGAAGGCAGTGAAGATGAGGACCCTGAAGGAGTACTAATTAATTAAGAAATTACCATGGTGATGGTGTGTGATGTCACAGTTCGATAAACAGGAGGGAATGATGGATTCAAAATATATATTCAAGTTATATTATGTTATCTCACTGTTCATTTTAAAGGTACTGTAGGTACTGTAATGTTCACTCTTTATTATAATCATTATATTCAACTATGCAAACTATGTAATCTGCACTAATGTTTGTTCTTGAGTCTTGCAGAAAAATGTCTTTTAAAGTGCAGGATCCCACGGGAAGAAGGTCACTGTGAAACCCTAAAACAGAAACATCATGGGAGGATGTTTTGTGCGAAGGGGAAGAGTGACCTTCTGGAAATGCAAAAAACAGAATATATTTCTCTGTGAATTTCGTCATATGTTTTTACACTGCTTGCTAAGTATATGCCCCCCATCCCTTCAGAGTGTGTATGTGTTTGTAACTAGGGTTTTCTAACTTTAATAAAAGGAGGAGGAAAAACGGTGGGCCTTCAGAAATAGGGTGTGAGGTGAAACTGTGATGTTGTAACTGAAGGTTTTGCCTCCCCGCTTTTTCTCCTCAATATTGAGACAAATAATCTCTCTTGTCTTCTCTTCTCTTTTTGAACTGTAATATAGGTTAAAAGGTGTGAACCTATCACTATCAATTATAAACATTGAATGCCATATGCCCATAATCAGTATGTTTTGCATGTCCATACCATTTCATTTTAGTGTGATGCACTGAAGATTATTAAGATAAATGCATACCTGGAGGAACACTCCAAAAAGAAATAGAAAATAGAAAACAGCTGCCTCAGTCTGAACCTAAAGCTAAATTAAAGAATAAATATAAAAGTTGAAAAGAAACCAAACAAATGAATGAAATTACAAATATTACAATAATGAAATGTTGTTCATGTTCATACTATTGAATTTTACTGTGATGCACTTAAGATTTATGCATCCCTGGCTCTCAGTGAGTGAGGGCAAAATCTGAAAACCCAAATTAGCCTCCTCAGTTTGACCCTAAAAATCATTCAAGTTAAATTTAGTAAGCAATTCTTAAATAAATTAAGCAAAATGAAAGATTAAAGATGTGTATGACTTGAAATAAAGCCACACAGTAATTCAATGGCATTAACAATATGTACTGTATTTATTTTAACAGATTCTTTTTCCAGACCAAGTTTAGTTTGTTTTTATACCTGACAGTTTCGACTGCTCACTGAGGTCTTCCTCAGAGTGGTCACGTGATGTAGCTGTAGTGTCCAGTCAGCTGATTTAAACAGGTTTTGGCGCTGTCTTCTGACTGGTGGAGGCAGAACGACAGCGCCATCTGCAGTCCGACTTCTTCAGGACAATATCCCTTGTCTGTGAGAGTAAAAAAGCCCCCTTGTCCCGGTTTAAAGTCCAGTGGGCACGTTTCTGTATTTCAGTTGCCTCAAGTTCAATCTAGAAAACAAATTCTATATATTTTCTTGATGGAAAAGGGACATAAAATTCCAGAGATAGAGACCACCACTAAAATCAGTATATGAAATGACACATAAAGTATCAGTAGCTAAACCTTATTCAAGATACTTTACAGCAATTAATTCAATTAAATGCAATCTGAAGATTTTGTAAGGCTGAAAACTAATTTTATTTTACTTTATAATTGGCAATGTAACAACCACAAAACTATAGCTCTATCTAATAATTATCTATTTTTGAATTGATGTTATAATAATACTAATGTAATTTGTCAATTTGATTTGCAGGCAGTAATACAACTGTGTGTTAGTCCTTATCCTGTTTGTTTTGTCCTGAGTGGTTGAGAGTTTGATCTCTTTATATGCCTTACTTTTATTGAAGACACAAATGTTAACTATTGTACTTTCAGTGGTCCACTATGTTCTTCAAACTGGACAGATCAATAGATATCATTGATACACAAAATTATCTGTGTTAGTAAAGTGGCAAAGAACAACAACACATCTACAGAAAATAGAGATAAATATAAAAGCATAAAGCAGAAGGCATAGGTCAACATTGTTTTGGTTTTCTGTGCAAAGGTGTGGTTTCCTGAAAGCTGTTTGGTGTGAGCACAAAAATCATGACCTGTACTAAACTTGGAAAAGTGATAAATAAGGCCATGAAGGTGATTGGCAGGAAAGAGTTCCCTTCTCTGCAGGATATTTTTCAAAACTCTGTGCTCGGTCAGGCCAGACGGATTGTGGGGAACCCCTCTCACCTGTTGTATGGGGAATATGAAATTCTTCCATCGGGCAGGCGCTATCGGGGGCCTAACTTTAACAGTAACAGATACAAATTCTCATTTGTGCCCACTTCTGTTACACTACTGAACAAATCTGCACAACAAAGGCGCACTTAGTCACTTTATTTTCAGTGGTGCAATAACTGCCTGTGCAAAAACTGTGCAATTATGGGCTGGTGCAATAATTATTTGCGAAGTGGGGCTTGTGCAATAACTTGGACACTTTATGGTTGTGCAGTGCACAAATGGATAATGGACATTAATAATGGCACATGTATCTTGAGACTGTTGCCTGACTGTACTGTATGTGTGAGTGTAACTGTGTTTTTAAGCTGCGGGCAGTGAGCCCAAGACAAATTTCCCTTTTGGGACAATAAACTTTATCTTATCTTACTACCTGTGGACTCATCTCCAGATCTTGATAGGCTTGGTCAGGATTACAGGATTACAGAACTGGAGGATTCTGTGAATGATAAGTTTATCATTATGAGGAGAAGACCAAAATCCCTGCTAATGTCACTTCACAATTCTATGCAATACTCATTTTATTTTATTTATCTTTATTTATACAGGGGGACCCAATGAGAGCACTTGGGCTCTCTTTTTCATGGGTGCCCTGTTTAAAATACAACACAACCGAAAAAACTATCAAAACAAATAAGTCCATAAAAAACATCAATAACAAGTGCAGGTGTGTGTATAAAAGTTTGTTATCAGATTATTATTATTATGATTAATAATAATAATTATTATTATTAATTATTTTTATTATTATTATTATTATTATTATTATTATTATTATTATTACAACGTGTCCAGTTTTGCTTTTCCTTGGAGCATATTCCATTTTTGTGAAGCAAAACAGCTAAAAGCCCTCTTTCCCATCTCAGTTCTGGTGAGGCTCGTCCTTAGCTTTATGCAGTCATGTGATCTGGTGTAAAATGTTCCGGTATCAATAATTAACAAGCAGGTGAGGTATTCTGGCAGTTTTTGAAGTAATCCCTTATAGATAAACTTAATGCAGTGCTGTTCTCTTCTAACAGACAGTGATGGCCAACCTACTTTTTCATAGAGCGTACAGTGATGAGTTTCAAATCCATCACCTGTAACAAAGCGAAGGGCGGAGTGAAATAGTGGATCCAATGGTTTCAAAGCAGAGGCTGAAGTCTGCACATACACCACATCCCCATAATCCAGTACGGACAGGAAGGTTGCTTGTACTATTTCTTTTCTGTAACTCATTGGGATACAATATTTGTTTCTGTAATAAAATGATAATTTAGATTTTGAGCTATTACATAATTCTGAGATATGTTTTTTAAAGGACAAGTTTTCATCAAGCCAAAACCCAAAATATTTATAAGTGTTGACTCTTTCAATGGATGTACCATTTAGCGTGTAAAGGTTTGTAGCTTGCATGTTACTGAAATGTTTTTTAGAAAAAATCATATACTTAGTTTTACTTGCATTCAAAAACAGCTTAAGATTTATGAGGGAGTTTTGGATTTCTTTAAAATCTTGCTGCAGTTTTAAAAGTGCCTGATCAGCAGAAGGAGCAGTTGCATACAAAACAGCATCATCTGCATATAAATGTATGTGGCTTTCTTTTAAATTGTGACCAATAGAATTAATAAAAATAGTAAAAAGTAGGGGGCCCAAAATTGAGCCTTGGGGCACTCCTTTATTTAAAGTTAAAAATTCTGATTTAAAACCATCGGCTACTACTGCCTGGGTTCTGTTTGAAAGATAATTTTGGAACCAGTTACATGTAGCATTGTCAAATCCAATCTGCTTCAGATGGTTCAGGAGGACTCCATGATCCACTGAATCGAAAGCTTTAGTTAAATCAATAAACAGAGCCACACAATCTTGTTTATCATGAAGGGCTGAGAAAATGTCATTTAAAACTTTTGTGGTTGCTGTGACAGTACTATGCCCTTTTCTGAAACCCGACTGATAAGACTTCAAAATGGAGAAATTATTTAAATAACCTGTAACTTGATTTGAAACTAACTTTTCTAAAACTTTTGCAAGACAAGGTAATTTAGATATTGGCCGGAAATTATTTACATTTTTAGTTGTCCCACCTTTATGTAAAGGCAAAACATGTGCTGTTTTCCATAATTCCGGTATAATTGCCATTTGAATTGACAAATAAAAAATATGTAAAAGAGGTTCAATTAAATATGGGGCAGCTAATAAAAGAAGTTTTGGATCGAGATCGTCAGCTCCCGTGGACTTCTTTGGGTCTATGGAGCGGAGAGCATTTAAGACCTCCATGTAACTGAAAGGTCTTAAAGAAAAAATGTGGTTATCTGTCTGAGGTTCAGATTCAACATAATCAAGATCAGAAGGACCATCATTGTTCAACATCACATGCAGAGATAAAATGTCTATTGAAAGCATCACATATTTCCTCTTTAGAATTTATAATATCGGAATCTAATAAAATATCAGTTGGTAAGGTATAATTGTTAGGTTCAGAGAGGGATCTGATTGTCCTCCAGAACTTAGTTGGATTTCCGTGGCTCTCTATCAATGCAGACATGAAGTAGGATGTTTTTGCCTTTCTAATTGCTGATAGACATTTATTTCTCTTCTGACGAAAACTTGCCCAATCCAACTCAGACCTAGTTGTGTGAGCAGTTTTCCAGGCAGCATTTCTTTCTCTAATTAATTGTGCAGTTTCTGAATTGAACCAGGGATTATTACAATTTTTCATTCTAATTTTTCTTTTAGGCACATGCCGGTTGACAATTTCATTAAATGTATTAATAAAAAAGTTCAAGGCCATATCAGGGTCAAGGAATGCTGATGTTAACCCGATCTCACTGTAATATAGGTCAGAGATGAAGGCCTGCTCATTGAAATGTTTATATGATGACAGAGAAATGTTGATACACAACATTATAGTACTATTTTGTAACCTTATTGAGCTTAAACTCTTCCTCAAAGAGTAAGTCTGTGTCAGAACCAGGACGTCGCAGTGACGTTCTGGGCAGTGACGACAGGTGTGGTGAGATATAAAATACTGGCACCTCTTCCTGATCACCAGGTGAATTTGTTTTGTGCTGCCTCAAAGGACCAATAGAAGCCAGGTAATATTATTCAACCACCTTGTATAGTTAACTTGACTATGTTTTACTTAAATACATGTATATATTTTTAATTGTATATTTTGGTTACCTATCTGGATTTTTAGGTTTATTTATAAGCTTTCTCTTTCATAATTTAATTTGTACAGAGTGTATTCTGCACAATTTTAATGTGTGTTTAAAATAGTATGCGCTATAATATGTAGGCCTACAGCGTATGATATACACAAAATTTAAATTGTTCTAAAATATGAATTTCCCAATACTGCGTTTACACATTCCATTACTGCATAAGCCACATTTCATTATAATGAAACATTATTATATATCCAATGATTTCTGTAATATTAATAAACATTTATCAAACTTGGTCCAGCCGGTGAATTTCACTTAAGTCTGAGAGACAAGTTCTGCACGGCAACAGCGTAGAGCTGTTGTTATCATAAATACAAATAATCCACCAAGAGAAGAGGCTTGAAAAAAATGTACAAATGTATTCATTATTTTTGCATTTATATAATATGTAACAAATATGATGCAAGTGATAAAAAAAAGTATAGATGCAAGAATTTGTTTTGTAGAATTATTCATGGATTTTGTCATAACTCTCTAAGCTATGACCAAAAATACATCAAACAACAGATGCAAATTCAATATATGTTTCTTTAACAAGTAAATAATAAATTACTTTTAAAGGTGTTTGATGAGGTGCCTGGGTGACAGGGCGAATATGTTTTGAAGGATCGAGTAAATATAGGAAATAAATTAATAAATCATGTGGGTGAGAATGTGGGAACAGGGCTGGAAGTGGAGCGAACCATGTTGAACTGATGAAATGCCTTTTGTGGTGAAACACATACAGCTCAGATGCCATCAGGCAGACCAGCTATTTGGGTGTGGGTGTCACTCAGTCAGCTGTTTTAACTTGGGGCGTTGGACTGACATATTAATTAGCCTAATTCAAACTGGTAAGGCGAGTTTATTTGCATAGAACAATTCGTCACAAAGAAATTCAAAGTGCTTTGCAAAATAATACAAACAAATCAAAAATCAAAACATTAACATTAAAAGAGAAGAATTAATTGTCTTGAAATGAAAATATTAATGAAATATAAATGTTGCTGTTCAAGAATATCATGGAAAAAAAAAAACAACAAAATAGAAATGAAGACTGCGACCGCCTCCGAGGTCAAGAAGAAAAGAAGGTTTATGTCAAAGGTCACAATAACTTCATAGGCCTTACACAATACGGATACATTACATTAGAAATAGATAAGATGTCTGACTTTTCTACCAATAAAAGTTACATTTCTACTCTTATTATATTATTTTTTTTAATAAAACACAGCTGTGAATTTTCAGTCTACTGAAGGAGAGTCTTCCACAACACCATCTCACACTGAATCATCAAAAATGGAACCAAAGGTAGGCCTGTAGCATTCAAGACCAAACATTTAAGGTTTCTGTTGTTGTTAGTTTCCGCTTTCGGTTTGTGCTCCATCAGGTGTTCAATGACCCTATCCATGGTCAAATGGAGTTCCACCCCATTCTGGTCAAAATCATCGACACACCTCAGTTTCAGAGACTTCGATACCTCAAACAGCTGGGAGGGGCCTATTTCGTTTACCCAGGAGCATCTCACAACCGATTTGAACACTCACTCGGGTATGTACGAAGTGGGACATTGAAAATAGGCCACATGTGTTAAAACATGGCTTTTTTGTCAAACAGAGACTGGAAAAACCAATTGTGTAATTTAAGATTTGTGATATTTACATTTTATAGAGTGGCACATTTAGCAGGAAAACTTGTGCGACATTTAAAAGAAAAACAGCAGGGACTTGGTATTACTGACAGAGACGTACTTTGTGTGGAAATTGCTGGTCTCTGCCATGACCTGGGTGAGTACTTACCACAGGTAAAAAAAAAAACAACAAAAAACAACAAAAAACAATAAAGTAAGCATTCTCTTACTCACATACCTCTACCACAGATAGTGATGTGTGCAATCAATAATTTATGTTTCAGAAAATATTTTAAATAAATATTTTAAATCTGTTAATGTTTTTTTAAGGACATGGGCCATTTTCCCACTTGTTTGATAACATGTTCATACCAAAAACTCAACAAAACAAGGAATGGAAAGTAAGGAACAGATCTGATCAAATAAATGTAATTAAAAATTGTAAGTAATAATCAGTAATATTTCCACGGCAGCATGAGAAAGGGTCAGCTGCCATGTTTGATGCCATTGTGGAACATCTAAAAAAAAAAAAAGAAAACCCATTTGACCTGGAGACTGAGTTGAAGAAGCTGAGTGAGGACAGTGATGGTGATGACCTATCCTTTATCAAGGAGATGATTAATGGACCAGATAAAGAGGTAACAAGATCTGGATTTTTGTGCCTGCGTCATATTGATAAACTGTTTCAATTCAAATAGGGACATTACAAAGGCCGCCCTTCAAACAAGTCTTTCCTCTACGAGATAGTCGCAAACAAAAGGACTGGCCTTGATGTGGACAAGTTTGACTATTTTGCCAGGTTTGGTCTATATCAAAACACTTCAGATTTATGTCCTTTATTATTTACATTTGATTCTGTCTGGACAGAGATTGCCATCACCTTGGAATAAAGAATAGCTTTGACCACAATCGCTACATTAAGTTTGCCAGAGTCCTTGAGGTGGACGGTCAATGGCAGATCTGCACAAGAGACAAGGTTTGAGATGTTATCTTAACACAGATGATTATAATTCATCTTCTGAATATGTTGAACATGGTCTAATACTTGTGTTTCTTTGCCGTTTTAAGGAAGTCCCTAATATTTATGAAATGTTTCATACAAGGAGTTCTCTCCACCGAAAGGCCTACCAGCACAAAACCAATAAGGCTGTTGAGCTGATGTAAGTAGTTTATACATAAGTTTATGCAAGTTTTTATATGTGTTGTAACATGATTGAGCACATAAATGACAAAAATATAAACCTCAGGATCAGAGATGCCTTACTTAAAGCAGAGCCAGTGTTAAAGATGTCTAAAGCTATAAAAGACATAGCAGATAAAACCATGGAGGAGTACACCCAGCTCACAGGTTAGTCTTGTGTTTTACCTCTGTCCTAATATTTTCACTTACCTATTGTCATATTGTGTGTGTATATTATCTGTGTTTCAGACTCTATCTTTGAAAAAATACTTTATTCCACTGGAGATGAACTGAAGGAGGCACGAGAAATACTACAAAACATTCTCTCTCGAAAGCTGTACAGATTTCTAGGAGAGACTAAACTGACAGATGGGTTTGCCAAAGAGGTGTGTTTTTATATACAACCACCCCAAAGTGACACACTAAGCTCTATTATCTGACTTATCTGTTTTAGAAGGAAGAAAAACAGATATCTGAAATGGCACCATGCGAAACACAGGACAACCAAAGCCCTCTGACAAAAGTAAATACTGCATTATTTTGTTTGTAATCAGTGCAATGTAATACACCAAGCTTATTATCAGACTTTTTGTTCATGTTTTGGCTCCATGGAAAAAAAGGAAGAAAAATGGAAATCTGACCTGGCAGTAGTGACCACTTATAAAGAGCAAAAGCCACTGACAAAAGATGACTTTGAAATCACTGTAAGTAAACAAAATGCTTTAAATGTTTGTATTTTATATATATATATATATATATATATATATATATATATATATATATATATATATATATATATATATATATATATATATATATATATATATTATATATATATATATATATATATATATATATATATATATATATATATATATATATAAATGTGTGTGTGTGGGGGGGGGTGTTTTATATAAAAAATATATACTGCATATCTAAATATTTATATAAAATTGTTTATCAGATCATTAGCTTTGACTTTGGTCAAAAAGATAAAAATCCCATGGATAACCTGTATGTCTATAACAAGTTTGACAATGAGAAGGCATTCAAGATTCCCAGTGAACAGGTCAGCAAAGAAGATGTTTAACCTTTTTTTTTTTTTTGCACCGTAATTGTGCTCATTTTTAGATAAAAATTTTTTTGTCAGGTTTCTCAGTTTCTTCTGCCAAATAAGTTTTCTGAGAAATGGATCAGAGTCTACTGCACGAGCTTGGACAAAACCACTCAGAGAGTCGCTCAAAAGAGCTTTTACGAGTGGTGCCGCAGGAAGAACTTACACTTTTCTCCGGTAACACTGTTTCAGCTTCTGCTTTTCTTTTCAAATCACAGTTCAACTTACTTACAAACTATTCTTATAATAATATGCATATTCTTTAAACATCTTTCTTTTTAAACGGCCTAAATGATCAAAGAGTCTACCTCAGACGCCGACAGCCAATCCACAACCAAAGGTATTTCACACACAGCTGACACACACCAAAATGTTTACAGAGAGATTAATGTTCTTCATATCTATTTCCATCATTGTGATTGACAACAAAGTGCATTATATTGTGCTCCATTAGGTGTTCAATGACCCTATTCATGGACATATGGAGTTCCACCCCATTCTGGTCAAAATAATAGACACACCTCAGTTTCAGAGACTTCGTTTCATCAAACAGATGGGAGGGGCCTATTTTGTTTACCCAGGAGCATCCCACAACCAATTTGAACACTCACTTGGGTACGTATAATAAAAATTCTTCGTACTGGGACAAATTTTGATGTTATACATTTTTTTCAGTGTGGCACACTTAGCTGGGCAGTTTTTGAAATCTTTACAAAAGAAACTACCACAATCTATTGATGACCAGGACATACTTTGCGTGCAAATTGCGAGTCTTTGCTACGACCTTGGTGAGAAAGCCAGATCTATTACTCTGTTCAGTGCTTAAACAATGATGATGCATTTAGCTGGCAATTTCATCTATATTTGCAGGACATGGGCCTTTTTCTGATGTGTTTGATAGAATCGTTCAAAATGTATGGCCAAAACTTAAATGGGAGGTAAGTCAGAAATAGTAACTTTGGTGTGTCCCAGATCAAAATTTATATTTATCCATTTCACATATTAATATACAGCAATACAAAATGCATTTACTGTAAAAGCAACAAATCTAAATCAAAGTTAAGTGCTTACAATCACACTGTCCCTGATCCCAGTCCCTGATGCCACTCTCCATGTTTAAACGCAAACAGATCAATTCTCCTTAGAGCCTTAAAGTAACAAACCTGAGTGTAAAAATTATATATTTACATATTTAAATGTCATACATGGTCTTAATGGCTAAGGCTTAACAATCAATGATGATGGTTGAATACACAATGTCTAAATACACTCAATATAAACACTATAATGTAGGATGTCAAAAGCTTCTCATCCAACAAAGAAAGAACTGTAAATATATACTATTTTTTGAAAAACAATTCTGCTACAGAGGAAAACAGTGTCTGCTGAACTTTTCAAAGAAATTGGAAAAAGCTTGTCTTTGGAGGAGCTGTCATATGATAACAGGCTTTTCATTGAAGAAATTATCCAAGAAAAGGTGATGTGGAATAACTGAGCCATGGTATTCATTCTGTAAACCACATACTGATGATGTGTTGCCTCCAGGAGACACCAAAAGGCCGCCCAAAGGAGAAGCACTTCCTCTATGATGTAGTGAGCAACAAAAGAAATGCCGGTGTCGGTGTGAAGCTCTTTGACTCAGTGGCCAGGTGAGGTTTGTCACAGGATCCTGCTCTGTGATGGTTTTCTGAACCAAACTTTTCAGTACAACATCAAGAGCTAATGTTGCAGATACAGCAATAAAACATGTTTTATTTGCCTTCAAAATCACAATAAAAACAGACAACCACAAACAAAACTTAAAGGTTTCCTATTTTCAACACCACTCTTTATCACAATATACACAGTGACTGGCAACCTCTAAAACCTACATCCATCTATAAAGAGATTTAAATGTAACAACATAGCTTCCTGAGGAGTTTCAAAATTTGTTGTTCCTTAGAATCTAAAAAGTTATAAATAAAAAAGTGTAATCAGGTTCATGAAAACATAGTGTATATAATCCCATAATGATCTTTTTTTTACTATTTATATTTTGTTTATTGGACAATAAAAAAAATACTGAAACCTTTTATGTACCATGTCTTATGTGAAATACCTGGCCAAAAAAGCACCAAAATGAGAAAAATAAAGGTCTGTGTATGAAATTGTATCCCAGAGCTGCATCCCAAAGCTGTGCTTTGTTTTTGTTTTACATTTTATGTCAGCTGTATAGTAATAAATAACATTTTAATATTTACATGAATGTGTGCAGGGATTGCTATTACCTGGGCCTACAGACTAATTTTGACCATCAGAGATTCATCAAGTTTGCCAAAGTGCTCCAAGTTGAAGGCAAGAATCAAATCTGCATCAGAGACAAGGTGAGGAAACTCCAACAGTGTTTCTCAGTATAATAGAGGACACCGATTATGTTGACTCTGCATAGTCCAGTTTTCCTCCTGTCTAAAAATCAAATCAATACAAATCATATTTATTTACTTCTTGTATTATTAAAACCATATAGAAGTCAATAATGCAGCTACCATCATCTCATTATTTTATTTTTCCTGCACAACAGTTGATGAGTACCATGTATGACTTGTTTCACACCATTGCCGCTCTTGAGACCAAAGCCTACAAACACAACGTGACCATGAAGATTGAGCTAATGCAAGTATTCACCTTTGTTTAGTGTTTTAGCATTAACTTACCGCTGTTTATCAACTATTTCTACAGTTTGGTGTTTATTATAGTGGTAAGTATGTTTTTACTAAAAGGACTTTTATAGCAAACCTTCTCCTCAGTCACAGTGTTTCACACATTCACCTGTCTTGAGGTGAATGTGTGAAAACATGGTTTCTGATCCTAATGTCTATGCAGCACTGCTCAACATCTTCAATTATGTAAAGATGTAGTGTTTTACCCGTGGGCCCAAAAAAGAATGCTAACTAGAATGCTCCTAATGCCTCCAGTGGGATTATGATCAGGGCTGGGATACAGTTAATTGTGTTCGGCCCTCCTCCTCGCCCGGCTCTCCTCCTCCTCGCCTGGTCTTCCTCCTCTTCGCCTGGCCCTCCTCCGCCCCCCTCCGTCCTCCTCGCCTGGCCGATTTTTCTTGTTTTGTCTGATTTTTCCTGTTGTTTTGTTTTTGTGTGTAGGCAGCACGGTGGCTGAGTGGCAACACTCATGCCTCACAGCAAGAAGGTTTGGTCCGATCCCCGGGTCGCCCAGGCCTTTCTGTGTGGAGTTTTGCATGTTTCTCCCCGTGTCTGGATGGGTTATCTCCGGGTACTCCGGTTTCCCCCATCAACCAAAACATGAACGCCCTTCGAGACAACTGTTGTTGTGATTTTGGGCGTTACAAAAATAAATTAATTGAACTGAATTGTTACTCTCCAGGATGGCAGATGTTATTAAGAAGCAAATGCGTCATAAGAAAGAGCAACCAACAACATCAGCAACACCAGAAGACGCCAAGAAAAAGGTTCTAGAGATTTTCCTCCAGCTGACAGGTTTGATTGAAGCTTCATCTTAACCCTAATAATTGGGGTTTCATTTGGGCTAAAATGATGTCTATTGACTTCAAGTCATTGTGGATATACCATATATTTTTGATGCACATCTTTTCTGCTTATTAAACGTGCCAGTACACAACAATAATAACACAACAGAGTGTATACACACATTTAATAGTCAGGAGTGCAAAGTATATCTCCAACGACTTGAAGACAACAGACTTAATTTTGGCAAAAATGGAACCCATACATAATTATTTGTTTTGCCTGTACCTTTGCATCCCTCTTGTATTGTTGCAGACTGCCTTTTTGGAGAAAGATTAGCAGAAGAACCTACGGCAAAAGACATTGTGAACAGAATCCATGACCGGGATCTATACACATATGTGACAAAGGTTGAGTCAGAAGGAGCTGAGCCTGAGAAGGTTAGTATTGCACTTTTCTCTATTTGTATTTACTTTTTTTGCAGAAATTATCAGTTAATGTTTTGATTGAAGAACGATGAACGAAGGATTGATGAACTAGCTAAAGAACTCAACACTGAACCCGACAACATTGCCACTTTTGTAAGTCACTTTATTTTTTGTTTATGGTCAAGAATCTATTTAATGACCATACATGTTTATCTCCCAAAAAAGGAAAGCTCCTCAAACTTTGGCAACCAAGACCCCATTTGTGGCATGAATTTTTTTGATAAAAAAGGAACAATTCTCACTCCAGAGCAGACTGAGGAAAAGGTACAAACAAGTGAAAGGCTTATATGTTGGCCTCTGTGTTATTTTAGAGTGTTTTTGTGTCTATAATAATTTTGTTTTTGTCGTAGAAGAAAGAGATGCATATCCCACACATTGACCGCAGACAATGGACATATGTCTTTTTGAAAAATAAGAATGACTGTGACCTGGAAGCCGCTAAACAGGTAACACCAGTGAGCTCATAGTTTTTCAGCTATAATTCCTAATGAATGTTGTTCCTGAACAGACCGTGAAGACGATTTTAACACAGGGCAGAATGGACGACAACAGACCAGCTGCATAATACATTTATGAATTGTTTAAAATAATGATTTAAATGGTGGTGGTGTTTTTGTGAAAAATTATTTATCTTTTCAAATCTGCTAGGTTGGATTGTATAAACATAAGATTCTATAGCCTTTACCTGTTTGTAGTGGGGCCAACATGTGATTGCTTAATGGCAGGCGTATATATATGTTGGATCAATTAAAATATATTACATATGTATGTGATTTAGACTTACTACTAGTGTACTAGCCTACATCCATGTTTTATGTCAATTCAGTTTGTTAAATCAAAGGTCAAGGAACTAGAATGGACTGTTCCCTCATAACTGAGCAGGAATGAAAGGGAATGGGTAGGTTATGTGATGAAGTGTGAAATGATATTAAGTCATCATTAGTTATTGGGGGATGAATTGTTTTCTAAGTGAGGGTGTAGTGGTTGTAATTGTAATTGTGTAATTGTTCCCCCTCAAATTAATATGTAAGACAAAAATAAAGATCAAAGATGCAACTGTTTGTCTGTTTTCAATAAACATTATTATTATTATTATTATTATTATTATTAGCATTAGCATTATTAGCATTATTGTTGTTATTATTAGCATTAGCATTCACAGAAGTAGTGGTAGTAGTGGCAGCAGTGGTAGTATTAGTAGTAGCAGTTGCATTAGTTATTGTCAGTTTAAAATCAAATGCCAAGTCTTGAGTGTAATATATTTTTAGATGTGTACTTT
>NW_022986704.1:0-52581 GCF_009829125.3 Periophthalmus magnuspinnatus
GCTTCTGTGGCAATAAAATGTCAGATCACCTATCATGTCCTGTAGTTACAATTCAATCCAGCAGAGGGCATGCTTCATGTCTTTTTCCTCAAACATTTTCACAGTCCCTCACGTGTCAAGTGCATGGATCTACTAGGTAAAGTATAATTTTTTTTCTATATAAACTTGCACAACACAACACAGTCTAGTCAGTTTTATTTTATTTTAGCAGGTAACTATAGAAATATGCATTTATTGCTTTATTATTAGCCTACTTTTCCTGAAATGTACTTGAATAGTGTGTGATTTTAGAATAACTGTGAAGGTGGATATAAGGTTAAGTCAATATAAGTGAATTATTTTATTTTTCATATTTGTTATTTTCTTCCTCTTGTGCTGGTGGTGTTGACGTTTGAAAGATGTGACCAGTATCAGGCTGGCTCTGGTCAAACTAGTTCTTCAGTTTCTGTTCCTGCTCCTGGACTGTCACGGTCTGTCTCCTCCCCATAACACAGTAGCAGGACGTTTAGCCTACAGGAGTGGCTTAGGCAAACTTGGGAATCTGACATACACATTGCAAGATCGCTCAACTATCTCTATTTACACTATCTTGTATAAGTGTGTTTTATAAGTCATATATTAAAAGGCTTCTCTACCAGTAGCCCTTTAATATAGTGCAGATATATTGTGTAAGCAATTCTTGAGGTCAAAGTATGTTTGCAGTGTACTGTCTGCATCTCATTATAAAGCATTTTATTTGATTATCATGGAGTGTATTTAGCATGCTAGATGTTGTCAGCATTACTCTGAACAGGCCTCTAAAAGTTGTGAAAACTACTCATAAACTTACTGTGGTGATTTACAGTAATTGGGCAACTAATATGAGTGAGAAATAACTTTGGACTTTAAGTTGGTTGGGAAAACATAAAAATCCTTAGGCTACTGGATAACTTGGATGACTGAGCTTTAAGTCATGTTATAATGCTGTTACCTCAAAAACATACCTGGACTTGTGTTTTGTTTCATTCACATGTGTTTGAATAATCCTAGTTTATTAGTTTGTATCTCTAAAGTTCAAAATGCTCACCTTTTACTTTTGTTTCAGTAGAGATTGGCAATATCAAATCATTCTGGTGAAAGTGTATTGAATTTAAAAACGCAGTGGTGCACTTCCTGTACCAACACATGACATCACAAGGTGTGTTTTCTGTTTGAGAGAAGAACTCTGCCTAAATATGCAGAGTTTCTGTGTGAATGAAACAAAACACAACTCCAGGTATGTTTGTGATGAGGATATAGATACATAGATTAAAAAAAAAAAAAAAAAGTGTAATATGGGCCCTTTAGGTCATGTGTTTATAAAGCAATAACCTTAACTATAGCCACTACTTTCCCTAACCTAAACTCTAACCTTAAATACACTCTGAAATATCTGAAAAAGGAAAAAATAGAACTAGTTAATTTTAACAACACAACAGTTTGCAGTGGTCCACTTTTCACAACTTTCAAGTAGAGTGGTTGGCTAAGTGTTTGTCCACTGATCCAAAAGTCGGTGGTTCACTCTTGACATAAACATCAATGGCAGACCAGTCAGGCTACTGACCCACAGCGCAGTGTGATTTCAGCTCCCACAGATGCTGTTGTGCATGCAGCTAAAATGCAATAATGTTTTGAATTTATCTGACTCTGTTTAAAACCACAGCAAGCTTTGACTCCATTGGCAGAAACACTTACCCACTAACCAAAGGGTTTATTGGTTTGATCCCTGCCATGGCTTTGCACAGTGTAGGTGCTTTTGACTGCTTAAAATCAGAAGAACACAGCTCACAAATATGCTTAAAAATAAAATAAAATACTTGGAGGCAGAAAATATATACAACAGCAGCATCTTAGCTTAATATTTCAGTTATAACATGTATACAGTAGATTGGACATTGCTGGATTACTCAGAGTTGTGTGGGAAGCTTGAAGTTTGTGTATGAGATCATTAGAGGTGCTGTATTAGTTTTTTATTTTGTCTTTAAATTTTGAAAACCAGAACTAGGTCATTTTAAACAGTTTATAGTTATCTCTCACGTTCCTAACACATTCCTAGCATCCTAATTAGTAACCACAATGAGTTAGTACAACTTTCGGAAGCTCGAGGTGCAGCACAGTAAACGTGCTAACAGTGTCACGTCCTGATTCAGACAGCACACAGTGGTCTCACCATAAGAACTACTGAGGCAGCTGTCATAAAGATACTGGGGGACTGGTGCACTTCACAAAATAGATAGCATCTTCAGGAAAGAACATCATGTAGAAATACTGAAGCTCAAAACAACAGCCAGGAAGTTAAAGCTTGGGTGTAAATGGGTATTCCAAATGGACAATGACCTGAAGCATACTGCCAAACTAATTACAAAGTGGCTTAAGGATAACAAAGTCAAGGTCTTGGAGTGGCCACACAAAGCCCTGATCTCAATCCTATAGAAAATATATGGGCAGACCTGAAAAGCCATGTCCAAGCAAGTTGGCCTACAAACTTGGTCTGAAAATCTTGCCATTGTGAGAAGCTTGAATATCCAAAACATTTGACCCAAGTCATACAGTTTAAAGGCAATGATACCAAATACACTGCCTGGCCAAAAAAACAACAAAAAAAAAACGTTGCCACCTGGATTTAACTAAGCAAATAGGTACGAGCATCCTCCAGTTGATCAGGTTTAGATTCAGCAACAGTACATGCTCAATGAATGCGGTCAACTGACTACCTAAATATACTGAATGAAGGACAGGGAGTAGGGTGCAGAGCGGGGTCCAGAGGTGCAGAGTACGAAGAACAGGATGCGACGAGACAATACCGAGTCGGAGAGGCAGCGTAGGAGCAGAGCCGGGAGCACGGGAGCACGGGAGCACGGGAGCACGGGAGCACGGGAGCCGGGAGGGTCCAGAGAACCGGATGTGAACCGGATGTGGACCAGACACTCTGGCACCGAGTGTCTGGTCCTGGCTCCTCTTATCCACGGCAGGTGGTGGTAATTGCGCTGATGGGCTGCAGGTGCGCGCGGGAGGAGCCTGGGGCTCAGCCCAGCTCCGGCTCCGGCAGGTGGGGGGAGGGAAGGAACAGGGCAGGAGAGAAAACAGGGAACAGGAATGATGAGGATCGTGACAGAAACACTGTCAAAAAATAAATAATGTTGGTAATTCTAATTTACCTAAAACAGATAAAGTATAGTCTGATTTCATGTCAGACAGTGAGAAAAAAAAGTGTATGTAAACTTTTGGTTTCTGGTTATGGACCCTAGGAGGACTAATTGGCATGGCAGCAGATAAAATAAACTATTAAACAAATAAACTGGGAAAGACAGATGTTACTTTATTACATGAATTAAAAAAAAAGAAAAAAACATTCTCAAAATCAGTCAGGCCCTAGTCTTCAAATATGGCCACCAGTTTGAGTCTCCAGGTATGTTTGTGATGAGGATACATGCACAAAGTAAAACTGTGATATGTTGGAAAATGGATCCTCCCCCAGTTATATTAGTAATTGTATGCCAAGCCATGAAAACATTGATTACTCATTCCACATGCAGGCAAAACTAAAAGAGCTATCTGTCAAACTTTTCAATCTATGTCCTCTAAACCAGTAAGGTGACATTTCATTCTGGATAACATCTTTAACATGTGACCTAGTCCAACACAATGCATTTTGCTTTCAAACTGTCAACACTCCCTTCTCTGCTGCCATGAGAGCCAAACTTGAGATCCTCGCTTTGGTCCTGGGCAGCTTGGGAATAATTGGAATAATCGCCATCACCGCGATGCCGCAATGGAGAGTTTCGGCTTTTATCGGCGCAAACCTAATTGTCATGGAAGACAGATGGGAGGGGCTATGGATGAACTGCTTCAAACAAATTGATCGGATGCAATGCAAAGTTTATGATTCTTTGTTAATCTTACCAGTGGAGCTCCAAGCTTCTAGAGGCCTAATGTGTGCATCAATAGTGCTAGCTGTCATCGCGTTCATCATTACTATATCTGGAAGTGAGGTGACTTCGTGCTGCATTGACCACCTGGAGGCTAAAACGACGACACTAGCTACTGGAGGAGTTTTCTTCCTGCTAGCGTGCCTGACAACGCTAATACCGGTGTGCTGGGTAGCACACACAGTTATACGGGACTTCAACAACCCAATACTTATGGATGCACAGAGGAGGGAACTAGGAGCAGCGCTATATGTGGGGTGGGCGACCGCGGGAATCTTACTTACGACTGGAGTGATTCTCCTGCTGCGATTCTGCCAGAGGAGGGGCGAGGAGAAGGGAGGGCTGTATCCGGGCGAGTATGCTCTAGTACCTACAGCGGGCAGTGTGTACCTGAACAGGGTGCCGTCGAGCACTCATAAGACCATGGAGTATGTGTGAAGACTTCTTTAAAAGTATACTCAAAATGTACTTTAAAAAATACTGTGTTGATACTTTTGAACTGTTGTTTAAATCAAGTAAATAAGAACCTTTTTTCAACCAAATCAATAAAGGAACTGTCTGCCCTTAAAGGGACTGTATGTAAAACTTGGCCTGTGTGTCCCCAGGTAAGAGGTAAAAATGTTATGGCTGTATTTGATTAGTCAACTAATCAAATACAGCTTTTACTGATAACAACTGTAATGCTGATTTATTCTTAATTACAAAAACACTGAACATCATGGGCCAGTTTTTTATCCAATAAAAAAGCAGAATGAGCCTCACATGAGTCTCTCATTTGGGTTGCCAGTTCCAATGTTGAAATTCAGTCGGTTTAACCCTAAAGAGATTCTCTCTGATCTGAATGGTTACTACCTAAACCCCAGCACATGCAGCCAATCATGAAGCACTGCTAGTGCAGCCTCTGTAGCTCAGTGAGTGAATTCTGGAGGTTATGAGTTTTCACATTAGGCCTGTCCATTTACTGGGAATGAGACAAACTTGTACGTGTCTTCTATCTGCAGGTTAAGGTTCTGGCAACCCAGGTTCAGTTGGGATTGTAGTTATTTTTTTAATTTGTAAGTGCACTGGCTACATACTCTTTCATTCGATTAAATATTTACTTGTTTAAATATGTCTGTTGAGTTTGACAAATCTCAGCATTGTCATTGCAGTCAGATTTTATTTTTGTATGCCTATATAACATCAGTGCCTACTATTATTTCTGCAAGAAACATTGACTAGGATATGACCCTCCTAAGTGTTGACAGATAAAAGTAGATTCGGAGTCAAATTAATAAGTTCTGTAGGATAAATAAGAGAGTTTTTGTCTCCTGGTCGTGCAGAGAAAAGTGTGGAGACCATATCACATATATTTATACTTTTGCACTAACACTATTACACGATCTTGTATATGTTTGCCTTGACAAATAGAAGACAAGGACACTGGTGATCTAAGGGAGAGTCTCTTTTAGAAATTGAAGGGGCTCCAAGAAGAAACTTGCACAAGGGTCCAAAGTTCGAAATGACCCAGTCAATCTGTGTCCAATCCACTTTTATTTGAAATATTTAATCCTGGTAATGTTTGTTTTTGACACTAAAACGTGTTTTGTACAAATCACAATATCAGTTTCTTTCTTCTTCATTATCATTTGCTGAAACTTTAGTTTTAATGTTGATAAATGTACAAAATGACAAAATAAAATATTTGTAACTAAAATAATTGTTTTCCATTACTTTTACTCAGTTAATTTTAATTGAGAAACTTTTTGTACTTTTCAGAGTGCTTTTCCAGCAGCATACTTTTATTCCTACTTGAGTAATATTTGTTTATTGTACAGTACTCTTGCTTCAGTAAAAGTTTTGGTTACTCTTCCGACTCTGAGTATGTCTAAAGTGACTTGAGAATTATGTTGACAATATGAAATGATTTGAACATTTGTGTTTCTTGCAGCTCCTTCATATATGATTTCGTTTGGCTCACTTTTGTGCCCATCCTTTGAAAAATACCAGATTTTGTGCTTTATTTAAGGTTTTGTCTCTCCAAATACATTCACTTCAAATCAGATGCTTTGTCCAGACAGTGACTCTTTAAGTCACTCTTACTAGTAGTACTACTTTTTTACCCTTACTTGAGTATTTTTTTGGAACACTACTGAGCAATATTATTATGTTACTCTTACTTGAGTATAATTTTTGGCTACTCTGCCCACCTGGCTGCAACAAGTCCTTAAAAGGTTGCATACATTAGGAAGCTGAAACCTAAGAATACATGTTTGTTATATTGTTGAACATTATTTACAATTATTTAAAATGAGTTGTGTGAGCTTTAAACCATGTTTTAATGCCTCCTCAAAAACATTCCCAGAATTTTGTTTCATTCTCACATGTTTTGAGTAATCCAGCAGTCTGTTTACATCTTCAAAGATCAAAATGCTCTGTTCCACCTTGTGATGTCATGTGGTGGTAGTTTTCAAGTTAACAGCTACCTTTTGCCTTTTGTTCAGTAGAGACTGGGGTTGAAATTATCCTAATTATTCTGGTGAAGGTGTATGAAGTTTAAAAACAACGTGGAGCATTTCCTGACCTGACATCACAAGGTGGAACAGAGTGTTTTCTGTTTAAGAGAAGAACTAAGCCTAAATATACAGGGTTTGTGAGTTAAATGTGTGAATGAAACAAAACACAACCCCAGGTATTTTTTGATGAGGAAACAACATTATAACATAAATCAGAAAATATTGTGATATGGGTCATTTAAATCTACACTGATGAGAGCCCGGACCCCCAGCTATGTTCCAAATAAAGTATTGAGCATAAGTACTTGTTATGTAGATGTGTTAAGAGCAGCTGAACAGTAAAGTGCTCTCATTCATTATGGAGCAGAGCCATGAGGAGGGCAGTGACAAGGTGTGAACGGCACGACACACAGAAGCTCCAGCTGGGCTTACACTGAAACCTGCCATTCTCTGGTTTCTCTGCCACACCTCTGCGCCACTCAACTTACACACAGGATAGGGCTCTGGGCTGCGGCAAAACAAGTCAGTAGAGAATGGTTGTGAGAAAATATCTGGGTTATAGGATACATTATGCTGAGGTTTGTAGTGGAAGAAGTACTCACTTGCTTAGGTAAGTACAAGTACTCTTAGTCAAAAAGGTAACAATATTTCACAGACATTTTGAGAACTAATAAGTACAAATGCCTGCTCTTATAGTGAAGTATACATTATTTGCTTAAGTAAAAATATATAATAAATCTAGGCTCTTCCCATGAACTGCATGTTGAGTTTACAGTGCAGCCATAAAAGTACCTGAACACAACAACATGACCACCGCCCACATGGGGAAATGGTGAAATATGGCAACAGGACATTATGCAAGCATAATTTCACCAAAGTATACTTAAAGACACAATATGTAACTTCTTAGCCAAACAATATAAAAGCATGTTGTTTTTTTTGTTTAATTTTGTTTGTATATTGCACTACAAACATGCGCTCTGGCATGACATGCATCATAAACTTACACACTGTACCTTTTAAAGTAATTTTTTTTATATTGCAGTTATCTTGAAACTAAATTTATGTACCATAATGCACTGCAGACAGGAGGAAATTGGTCTTACACCAATTCTGAGTGCCAAGAAAACTAACAATTTTTTTATTTAGGTTTAAGTTTAATTCTAACATAAGCTGTTAATAAGTTGCCAATATAACTTGAGACTGACTTCAACTCTGTACATTAATGTAATATACAATAGACCTATGTTCTTGGAATCCTTTTTTTTTTTTTACACAGAAAACCTTTAATTACAACTTAATCTATTTCCTTTGTAATCATCACATCACATGACCTGCTGTTAGCCCAGTTAGCATTCAAAACTAGTGTATTCTCCATAACTCATCCCTGTTCACCTGACGACTCTCAGGCTGTCGGACCAGTAGGATTGCATTGCTTCACATTAGCATTTTTTCTTGGGTGTATAAGTTCCCTGACTGGCTATGCTGCTTAGATTCATTTTTGGACTGTGACAGGGAAACGACAACTTGCTTCTTGGTTTGGTCATTTTTATTCTTTTTTTTACCAATATGGCCTCTCTGTACACTGGGTACAGCGGCTACACTGGCTACACCAAACCACCCCAAACTTATGTTGATGGCTCCTACTACAACCCGAAACAACCACAGACTTATGGTGACTACTACCAGGATTCTGTCTACGAGGAGAAGAAACATAATGAAAAGAAAGCCCGGCGCTCTGCAATTTGTTGTGAGGTGGTCGCCTTGGTCATCGGATTCATCGGTCTCATTGGCGTTGCTGCAGTCACCGGTCTCCCGATGTGGAAAGTCACAGCATTCATCGAAGAAAACATCATCGTCATGGAAACACGCTGGGAAGGTCTGTGGATGAACTGCTACCGTCAAGCTAACATTCGAATGCAATGTAAGGTGTATGATTCTTTGCTGTTTCTCCCACCTGATTTGCAAGCTGCTCGAGGTCTCATGTGTAGCTCGGTAGCAGTGACAACAATCGCGCTAATCGTTTCGGCAGTTGGGATGAAATGCACCAAAGCTATAGACCACCGTGCCCGCACCAAGCATATTGTATTAGTAGTAGGTGGTAGCTTGTTCTTGTTGGGCTGCGTAACCACACTGATTCCCGTTTCTTGGACTGGACATGTTATTATCCGTGATTTCTACAACCCTCTGCTCATTGACGCCCAAAGGAGAGAGCTGGGCGAAGCGCTCTACATCGGGTGGGTGACCTCAGCTTTGCTCTTTACCTCTGGAGTGATCTTGCTTTGCAGGCATGCCCCACGCACCCAGGAAGCAGAGGCCCTAAAGTACCAAGGACAACCTCCGGCTTATACCTACCAACCCTATACCTACCAACCTGAATACCAACCAGGTTATACCTACCAACCAGCCTACTCTACGCCTCCACCTGGGTCTGTTGCCTACACTCCAACCCAGTACTGAACTGGGTTAAAGTTAACCCATTCTGGAGACAATATACTCTTTTTTAATTTTTTTTTTTTTTTTTATGTGTAAAACAATATGACAGGACTGATGCTGAAAAGTGGCCACATTTTTTGTTATCTCAAAGTGAGCCAAATTTCACTCTGAAAAATAATGATTTGAATAATTGTACATGCTGTTTAATATGTTTGAACTGCTGCTTTGAGATTTTTTTATGGATTAGGCCTATTTCAGACTCTGTACATGAAAAATGAACCTTTTGTATTTTCTTAAGCACATGTGTTGGTTAAAGCTGAAGTATTTAAATATTGGATGCAGTTTGTTTTTTCTAGGACAAATGGATTTCAGTTTTAATATTTCAAACAGGAGTGTTTCTGAACCTGCTTTGCTAGTTTTAACTACTTCCTGCATGCAATTAACTATTAACAATGAAAAGTTCAAGCTATAACATATAATATAGAAACATTAGGTACATATGTATTCTTATTGGCCTTTTAAAATATATACAGTTCATGAGCTATTGTTTATATAATTGATATTAAATAATTTTATATAATGTGTTCTGTTTTGTATTTTATTGTCACTAAATGCACAGTTCAATTTGTGGTTTTACTGGAAGACAGCATTTGTTTGAGTTCCAGTGAAACTCCTTGTGTCTCTATTTCTGTCATAGTAAATGTGACTAAACCAGTTTAACCAGAGGCTCAGGCAGGCACACCCACAACACATCACATTTCTGCCCCTACCACCACTGTCAGCTGTAATGCTTCACCAGCAGTGACATGTACACTTTAGAGCTCAGGGTACTGCGGTATGAATATGTTTAAAATTAATGTGATAATTACAAATCACTTGTTCAGATTAAAATTAAAAATGACATGTTTTTTATTCACCTGAAAATGAAATAATGAAATAAAATGATTTAACTTAAAATTATGTTTGTTTCTTTTTTAATATATTATTTCCCCCTTGATGTGGATGTGAAATGTTGATAATGTTGATCAGCATTAACATACAGAATATTCAATCTTTTTTTACTTTTAAAAATATTTAAAGTATGTGAGATTTTGATAAAAAAAAAAAGCCTCACATGATTCTTTCATTTGGGTTGCCAGTTTCAGTGCTGAAATCCAGTTGATTTAAACTTCAAAGGCATGAATCAGTGCTAGTATAGTCTCCGCAGCTCAGTGAGTGAAGGTCCGGAGGTTCTGAGCTTTCACATGAGACCTGTCCATATATTGAGAATGAGAAAAGCGTTTAGGTTTAGGCATTGATAAATCAGGTTCAGTTGTGATTGTAGTACCTTCAGCTAGGGGAGAAATAGTAGTGCACTAGGTTAAACATTCACTCACCTGCTATTCAAACCTGACCTGCAATACTGAGCAAGGTTTACCTTATATATTTGTTATTAGAATACACTAGTTTATTAACAATCCCCTAATAATCCAAAACCAAGATAAAGCAATTGTTAACTTAACAATAAATAATAGAAATGCAGGCCCATCTACAGATTTCTGTGGGACCAGGGCAAGAGTCCTCAAATGGGCCTCTCTATAATGAAAAAAAAAACCCAAAACAGACTACGTAAAAGAAAAGACCTCATAAGTATGAAATTATTGATTGAAAAAGGTAATTTTCATATGCTTTATATTTTGTGATTGTCATATAATCTTGAGAGAACATATTACCACTAGTTATCTGTTAGGACTTCTCATGGTATACTGCTCTACTGACCAGTAATAAAAGGAACATCTCCCTCATCTTTGTCTTTTTACTTTATTTTTCTCATGACAATAGTACTGTGAACAATGGTCTGGATGTAAGGTGAGCCCTCAGAACCAAGAAAAGCTTGGCTCACACTAAGCTAAGTGCACAGAAGGAAAACAAAAGAACCTGGGGATTCATTTACTTAGCAACAGATAGCCTTTCCCACTCCTCCCATTCTCTACCTGCTCCGACTGCTCCTCCTCTGAGATGCAAACGCCCTCTCCTGCTTCCTAGTATAACTCTCCACATATTGTATGCTGCATGATCGGACAGGAGTGACAGAAAAAAACATGGCTAACTCAGCTTTGGAGATTGTCGGCTTTTTGTTGACCTTGATCGGCCTCGTGGGCACCGCTGCCAGCACCGGTATGCCCCAATGGCGAGTCACAGCCTTCATCGGCGAAAACATCATTGTCTTCGAAACCCGCTATGAGGGACTTTGGATGAACTGTTTCCGGCAAGCTGACATCCGAATGCAGTGCAAAGTGTACGACTCTTTGCTAGCTCTTCCGCCTGATCTGCAAGCGGCTAGAGGTTTGATGTGTTGCGCCTTAGCTTTGGGTGGTCTTGGCATCCTTATCAGTTTGGTAGGACTTCAGTGCACCTCTTGCATCCAAAACAATGATCGGGCCAAACGGATGGTCTTGATCATTGCTGGGAGTATGATACTTTGCGCCTGCATTTGCGTCCTAATTCCTGTTTCTTGGACCGGACACGTCATCATCCGGGATTTCTACAACCCTTTGCTAATTGACGCGCAAAGGAGGGAACTCGGAGAAGCGCTCTACATAGGGTGGGTTTCTTCTGCGTTTTTGTGTGCCGGAGGTTGCATGTTCACCTGTTGTAATGTCAGGTCAGAGAAGGAAGGATCGGAAAGGTATTTGTATTCCAGGAATTCGGACTACATCACGTACTCTCCGCAACAGTTGCAGCCACAGCAATTGGTTTTCCTGCCCCAGCCCCAGCCTCAGCTCCAGCCCCGCACCCAGCCAATGCTCTCCAGGCACCCTTCAGCCAACTACAGCCACTACAGTCTACAGAGCCACCACAGCAACCACCAACCCTCCAGGTACCCCTCGGTAAGGAGTGGGGTGGCCTACCTATAGAGATTTACAATAATTTACAAGGTGAACAATGTAACTTTATGATGGAAGGTCCGCAACTTTCTTGTATCCATGGAGATTTGATTGTTTTGCCTGGAATGTTACAGAGGTAATATTGAATTTAGTATGTGTCACTGAATAGTGTGGAGTGCTGTAAAATAAATATGTAATAATATAATAATTAGTACTGTATTTAAGGACAATTTTTTGTTACTTAAGTAGATTGTAAAGGACTACTTTTACTCCACTACATTTGAGAGCAGGTATCTGCACTTTCTACTCCACTACATTTTTGAACTGGACTGAAAAGTGGAAGTATTTTTTTACTATTGTTTGAGACGTGCTGAAAAGTCTGTGGCCATGGTCGTAGCTTGAGCTAAACAAAAATATACAAATTATGTCAGCTACAAAAAAGAGTCAAATAAAAAAATAAAAAAAAAGTTTTCAAATGTTTATCAAAATCACTACATTTGAAGTTTTATAAGACTCAAAATATGTGCAAAATGCATTTACTTTGTAAACTCATTTTAACTCATTTTAAAGGGGTACAAGTAATACTTTTACTTGAGTATTTTTTTTGCTCTGGTATCTGTACTTTTACTTAAGAAAATTGAGTACTTCTTCCACCACTGGTTGTGAGTGATGCAGATGTTGTCAGGAATATGAGCGACTCAGATTTGAACAAAACAACTTGACCAATCCATGTATACATTTTGGACTTTATGTAATGGACCTATAGACTGAAAGCCGAGGCAAGCTGTTAATGACTAAATCAAAACCTAAAAGACGAACAGTAATGACAAAAGTGAAGCTGCACTTTATGGTAAAATAACATATGGAACATAAGGGAAAAGTACTTGCAGCCATTTGAAGCTTGGATGCACCCTCAATCAGTTTGGTCTGGACTTGAGCCTCATTTACATGTCATGGAATGAATAATCTGACACTTGTCATTTTACATCGTAAAATTCTCAAATACAAGGCTCTTTTTAATTCTTAGTTTTGTAAGTTTTGTAAAGTCAACTTCTAAAACGAAGTAATTAAAAAAAATATATATTTCTTTTCTTATTGTAAAACACTAAAGCACTGTGTTATTCTTATAAGCTCCCCAAACAAAAAAACCCTGTGGTTTTAGCAGCAGTTGAAACTAATAGCTGAGTAAACACACACAGAAGGTATGTCCTCAGGAAACAGGAGCTGTGTTTGTGAAGGAGCAGTGCTAGCAGTGCAGCAGTCATGTGATCATTATATTTGCAAACTGTTTTGAATCCAGGCACAGTGCTTTCGGCTGAAACTATGTGCAATCATAGTGACCAAATCATTTCTGTAAATACATGGTCAACTATAAATATTAAAGGGACAATGTGGAGTTCTTAGGTAGAGGATCTGAAACTTTATATTCTCCATGGAGATGTTGTTTTGCCTGCAGGTTCCACAAAATGGCATTAAAAGGACCCCACCAAAGTATTTTTTGGTAATAAAATAAACATAATTGAATAAATGAAAGATATGTTTAATGCCATACTGTGGAATATTCAAGGCAAAGTGATAACATTTTTGTAAGGCAAGCAGGTGACGGACCCTCCACCAGAAACGTAACATAATGCATCTTTAAAGGCCATGTCTAAAGCATTGACTGTATTGTGGAAATGGGTAATTAAGTTAATATGTTAGTTAATATGTTTCTAGAAATTACAGTGATTATAATGAAAACTGTATAAAGCTTAAAGGCCCTATATTAAGCAATTTTCAGATCTATGTTCTAATGTTGTTTCCTCATCAAAAAACATACCTGGAGTTGTGTTTTGGTTCATTCACACATGTTTAAGAAACAAACCCTGCATATTTAGGTTCTTTTCTCAAACAGAAAACACTCTGTTCCACCTTGTGATGTCATGTGGTAGTACAGGAAGTGCTCCACTGTGTTTTTAAACTCCACAAACCTTCAGTAGAACCATCTGAGTGATTTTCTTCCCTGGAATTGCCACTGAACAAAAGGTAAAAGGAGCTGTTAACTTGAATCATGACATCACAAGGTGGAACAGAGCATCATGTGTGAATGAACCAAAACAAAATTCCAGGTATGTTTTTGATGAGGTAACAACATTCTAACATGTCTTGCAGCTCACAAGACTCAGTTGTGCACAATAAAGGACCTTTAAATCAAAATAATAGGCCTACTTAAAAATATTGTATTTACTGAATCTAAAGTTCTATTTCTATTGTTCTGAATTCACTTCATATTTTAACTAATAAATAAACTTGTTCACATTTCAATCAGATATGAGGAAATTTGTATTTGCAATAATTTAATACACATTTGAAGTGACATATTTATGCCTGTTTTGTTGTTCTTTTGTACTTTTCTTTCTTGTCAGTGTGATTGTTATAAAGTACGTTTGTATTGTCTGATTTCTTGCTTGAAATAAAAGACTGGGTGCATTTCTTGACAGCACAAACATGTGTTCTGAAAAGAATCTGTTTGTACACTGTGTTGTAAGTGTAAGTTATGGACAAAACACAAGCAACTAGCCCTGCCTGCTCTCCTGTGGACACGAGATGTATTGCAGGAGTGTGACAAGCACTGTATATTAAATTGTTTTGATAATTACATTGATTACTAATAAACAGAGAAAACTGAGAGAAACGTGCAAATGTTTTATTATACACTTTGTTTTAATGCAGCCTTAATGCTAAACTAGTTTAGAGTGAAGGAGTGGTGGAGTGATTGCAATAACATAAAATATATAAAGACTTGAACTTAACTTGTAATTAGTATCTTGTTGTGTTTCGTGTTGTTATTGATAGTAAATGTGATTCATAATTCATAAATTTGTTTCATAACAGGTGATGAATTTAAAACCCAACACTGTTCACTATGAAAAAGTAAGTTGATCATTGCTATCTGTCAGAAGAGAACACTGTATAAAATGTATTTATAAGGGACTACAATGATAGACTGTCTGAATATCTCACTTGTTTGTTGAACTTTAATACAGGAACTTTTAATAGAAGGACTCATGATTGTCCACGTCTAAATACTGGCTGCAGTAGAAATGAAATGGGAAAAAAGCTTTTAGTTATTTTGCCTCTCAACAATGGAATACATTTTAAGGACATGAAAAACTGAATAGATTGGTCCCACAAATGCACTTTAATAATCTGGTGATGAACATTTATAATCACAGCTGTTCCTGTTTTTAAATTTAAATTTGTTTTTGTTTATATTGTTCTGTATTTTAACATGAAAAAAGAGTCTGGTACTTTCATTGGGCTCTCCCTGTATAAATGAAGAAATGCAATGAAATGAAAATATCAGGAGCTATAATGACCACTTCCCCCGGTTTTTCCACTTTTTTTTTAAATTTTTGTCATGAAATTCAGAAAAAAATGTATTCAAATATAAACAAATATAAAGAAAGTAGCGAGTTAGGCCTGTCACAATAACACATTTTTAAGTTTGATATATTGCTGAAGTAAATATAGACGATAACTGATAATATTGAAAAAAAAAAGCACAAAAACCTAAGAGCAGATTTAAAGCACGAAAAAAAAATTGTAAATCCACAATATTGTTAAAAATAATTAAACACTCAATCTCATAGCCAATAAATAACCAAACATTTCCTAGTCATACAAAGAAAAATGTACACACGATAATTACTAACCCCCCAAAAACATAGTTCTAGCTTTCATATATTGAACGTTAAGTCGATATAGTAATTAATGTGACAGGGTTAACAGGAGTATCGCTAAATACATATCAGAGTGACTATAAACAGTAGACAAGCAGAGGTCATCTTCACCCCTATCTTCCCAACCAACCAAGAGCTTTGTTTTACCCATAACAACCAACTTTCCCAGTTCACAATTCAGTTCCTCTTGCACACCCTCCAGCTCACATGTCCTCAACTTTTTAACATGGGAAACTAACTATTCTCTTCCATTTTTGGTTATATTTTCCATCACCATGATCCAAGGCACAACCGACATCGCCGCTATGTGTGTGGGCTTCCTGGGACTCTTTGGAGCAGCGGCCACTACAGGCATGCCCATGTGGAAGGTGACCGCTTTCATTGGCGAGAATATAATCGTCATGGAAACTCGCTGGGAAGGTCTTTGGATGAACTGCTACCGTCAAGCTAACATCCGAATGCAATGCAAAGTGTATGATTCCCTACTATTCTTACCTCCGGAGCTACAAGCCGCAAGGGGACTAATGTGTTGTTCTCTCGCTTTATCAGGATTGGGCCTTTTTGTCGCCTTCGCTGGACTGAGGTGTGTGACTTGCTTCCAGGCCAACGATCGCTCCAAGACAATAATTTTGATGGTAGCCGGCGCAATGCAACTTTCGGCTAGCTTTTGTGTCTTCATCCCGGTATCTTGGACTGGTCATGTCATCATCCGCGACTTCTACAATCCTTTGCTGATCGATGCCCAAAGGAGAGAACTTGGGGAGGCGCTTTACATCGGATGGGTTACCGGAGCCGTCTTATTCGTGTCGGCCATGTTGTTCATATGCCGAAAATTCCCGTCAGACAAGGGTTCATTCAACATCTACCATCCTGTCAACTTGCTACATTATAAGCAAGACCCAAATCAAGCGCCAATGATGAGGTACCATCCACTTTCTATGATAACCAGCCTCTCAACACCTCCAAATAGTTTCTCGACTCACAGTTCCAACCATAGAACCCCAATCAACGCTCCAATAGTTTATAAGCCAGGGTTGCCAGATAGCACGTCGTTGCAGTACCAACCTAACTTTGCACATCGGTCTTCCATGAGGAGTTCCAGCCATCCACATAGCATGTACACTCCAGGGAATTCGGTCTACGTGAGCCAAAGTTCAATGCCATTGACGCACACCACACAGACAGGCAATCCTTCGACATTGTATCAGTCTAGTTTCTACCCTGTTCATCAAACCCCAGTTTTCATTGGCTATAATACGTCCATAAGGCATCATCCAAGTGTGACTAGTTCAGGGATGTATATTTGAGGCTATTAAGAAGGTTTGGTAACACAATAAAATTCTTTACAGCCTTCACAAAGCATGATGAAATACTTACAATTATAATGAATAAATACTTTTTAAGAATAATTCAGGCTTAGTAACTGCTTAAAGCCACATTATGTAAGCTTTAAGCAAAAATAGACAAAACTGAAAAACTTAGAAAAACATGTATCCTTACTGTGAGCAGGCTTGCATCTCCACAAACCTGACTCTTATCTAGCCAAGAGGTGGAAATGTTGTTCCTTTGGCTACAATATTCCACAGTATGGGTATATATATATAGAAATAAAATAAAGTGTTACATTGTACACTGAATGTGTTCATAGATCTGTATAAAGAACTTTCACTACTTTTTTGCTTTTTGTTTACTGTTAGAGTTAGAGATACATTCTGTGTCACTCTGTGTAGAGTTTGTGTGTTTCAGTCATGTTTCAAGTGAGAGATCTGAAGACATTAGCTAAAATATGCAGTAGACAAGACCATAGCCAACAACTGGCTAAAACCCAGTCACAAAATGTGGTGATAGGTCCTACACACTGTGGAATTCATGGCAAGTCTCCCTCTCTTTTTAACTTTCTGCATGCCCTTATTTGTATTTGTATTTATTCAGTGTGTTTTATGTTGCATTTTATCATCGAAGTAAGTTCCTAGTTCGTGAACTGTGTTCACAGATGATGGCAATAAAAGTCTTCTGATTCTGATTCTCTCTATGACGTTATGCCCAGGACTATGAAAAAAGATGCAACTGGGAATATAATCATTATTATTTAGGTCACACTATAATCCTAACTAAACTAAATAGTAATTTTGCTAAATTAAGCCATTTTAAATGAATCTTTAAATAAAAAAGTAAAGAAAATGCTTTTCTATCTGTCTGTTTATTTAAACATACCTGATGTTGATGACAGTAGAACCCTGCTGTAGTGTAAACACAAACTGTCTCTGAGCTTAAACAGAGGCTGTGATGAAACTATATGTCAGCAAACACTGGAGCAGGTTTATTCAGATCAAGCTGGGAATATGTCTATAATGTAAATGTTATTGTACATGTTTTAGGCAAAGCACAACTTATTTGTATAACACAATCCATACACAAAGTAATTCAAAGCACTTTACAGAATAGAAAGACATTAAAATCAGAACACAACAGACATTAAAATGTGTTTGTTTAAGACTGTGCATTTAGTTTTTGACTACTCTCATATCTATCTCATATTAAATCACATTCAAAATATTCTGTTGGAATAGGTAAAAAGCTCCAAAAGCATGCTATTAAAAGTAATTGAAGTTTTCCTGTGTGCTTTCACTAAATCAACAATAATAAATCAAATGTACACATGGATAAAAATAGCTCAACATGTCTTTGGCAGACTACAAGAATGCCCTTTCTGCACTCCAATGAGGTTACTCAACAACACTTCTCTGCACTAGATGGCAGAAAAGATCATCAAAACTGCAATTACTGACTGACGGTTTCTTTCTGCCTTAAATGGTGCACTATGTCACTTTTCTGGAAATGGAAATTGTTAATGCTTTTTCAGGGAATATTGCACAGTATGGCATTAAACCAAACACCACAATAACATCTCCATGTGCACAAGCAGGTGGCAAACACTATCCCAGTAAAGTCACTTAGTGTAGTTTTAAGATAAACTCCCACGCTTATATTTGAAAAGTTGTCCACACTATAGGCACATTAATTAACATAACACAGTCAACAAAATATCTTCTGTTAAAGTTGCAGTGTGGAACTTTTATGGTAGAGGTCTTTGCCACAGTACACAGATAAAATGTTTGTGATCAGAAACACCTGGCTTTAATCAGGGCAGTCATGTGTAATGTCACCAAGCACTTAAAATCACAGAGGTCACCAGAGGCAGGACACACAATTTTTTATACATTTTAGACCAGAAAGCTGCACATATACCTAGGCCTACTAAAATTACAAAATAACACTAGAAAAAGTAGAGAATGCTATTCAAACACCATATACACAGTTCAGTAGTAAAAATATGTTAGTGTTTTGTTTTTTGTTTTTCACTTTAAAGCCATACTGTGGAACATTCTGCCTGGGCATAACAATAAGACGAAGAGTGTCAGACACTTCACCAAAAAGTTACATAATGCACCTTGAGGAAGGTAACAAAGTAAAAGTAGTAAAGTACTCTACTTAAGTATACATTTTAGATATCTGCACTTACTTTTACAGTGGACACTTTTTACTTTTACCTCACTACATTTGAGACCAGGTATATGCCCATTCTACTCCACTACATTTTTGAACTGGACTGAAAAAATTAAAGACCTGTTGAAAAGGCTCAGGGGTTCATCTTTAACAGTTCCCATTTTGAGCAAACAAAAATATACAAATAAAAACAGCTAGGAAAAAAATGTTGATTCAGTTGTTTCTGTTGAACAAAATTCAACACAAATCATTATTTTAAAAAAAATACATTTCAAGCTTCATAAGTGCTCAAAATCTGCATGAAATACATATTTATTTATTTTTTACTTTTTACTCTTCAAGTACCTAATATTAATGCTTTTACTTAGGCATGTTTTTTCATATGTTACTTTTACTTGAGTATTTTTTGCTTCTTTTACTCAATTGTGTCACTTTCACAACTCAGTAGGCCTACTTCGTCCACCATTGCCTCTAAATTGTATAACACCTTTAGAGCCGTCCATGCAGAATTACCATGGCCAACCTTTATCCTGTTCGAAAATACTTAACCTTTTAGTGTAGATACGTTTACAAAAGTTTCACACAGCATCTTAAATAACCCGGGTCAAACCTCAAATGGGTTAAATCACAAGATGCAGAGTAGGGCTTTGTGCACGAGACTATGGGGTAATCTCTCACGCACAGATTAGATTTGCGTTTCCATCAGAAGCACGAGCAAAGATTTAATCATTTCCTCGGTGTACCGCGGCAAAGACGTTGTCGGGTCGTGTGTTGCCAGATTTGACGTTAATCTCGGGGACGTATCCATGTTAGCGGTCGGATCAGCAGCAACCTGCCCGTGGCCCCAATCGAGTGACTGCACGGGACGGAGGCGCCGAGCTGAGCCGTGCCAAGACATCGTCAACTCAACGTACAGCGGAAGTGAGGAGAGAGTAACAATATAAGTTTTTTCTTTTTTTGTTTTTCTCAAATACTACTACTACTACTAATAATAATAATAATAATTCAGTAACTGATAGAAGAAGAAATCAATTTTGTTACTTAAGTAAAAGTACAGATACTGGAGCAAAAAAAGCGAAATTCACCTGTCCAGCAGCAAAACAGAGACACAACACAAATTGCACACATGTATAAAATCACAAAGAATACAAAGATAATAAAGTGCACCCGATCAACAAGAGCTGTTATACAGTCTTATAGCAGCAGGAATGGCTGATCTACTGAACCTCTCGGTTCTACAGTGCAGCGAGAGAAGCCTGGTACTGTGGCTGCTTCTCTGAGCTGACACAGTCTGGTGCAGCGGGTGTCTGCTGTTGTTGAGGATGCTCTGCATCAGACTCCTCATCCTCTTCTCCACCAGCTCCCCAACAGAGTCCACCCACCCATCACCGACACACACTTCCTAATTAGCTTATCAAGCCTGTTACGGTCCCGCACAGTAATGATGTTTCCCCAGCACACCACTCCACTACCTCTACTTCATTACATTCCACCACTGATCATTAGTCTCACTATGTGTATTTATCTATAAACAATGCTTTTTTTGTTGATATTAATTGCGAGTCCGTATGAAGCCCTTATGAAGCCCCACATGACGGGCACACTACTACCTTCAACAGCACCAGTGGTCTTGTTATCTTCTCCATATTCCATATGTAATAAACATATAAAATACGTTTAAAAACATTTAAATTTATAGATTGATAGATATTTTAAGTTATTAAACCCCTCAGCTAAGTAAATCTTTATCTGTGGCAACACTTAGACCAGTGGTTCTTAACCTTGTTGGAGGTACTGAACCCCACCTGTTTCATATGCATATTCACCGAACCCTTCTTTATTGAAAAATAAAATATGATTTTTTTCAAATTCAAGACATGTATATTTTACTGGTGCACAAAATGAACCGTGCATTAACATCACTGTGTTCAAAGAATAAAACCAATACAATAAATGAACTCACAACAAATTACATACATAGCTTTTCACAAAGACATGACCTTTTTTAATACCACCACAGTGAAATGATTTAAATTTTTAACTTTATGTATTCCAATAATGAACTTATTGTATTTATGCTATGTGTTATTTTTAACATTTTAACACACACCGTAACTTTGCAACCAATTGTGCTCTCATGTAAATTCAAACGGCATGTCAAAGCAGAGGCATGGGGCTCTTTAAATATGTTACTGTCATTACAGTAATGTGCTTCCATGGTCCCTCGAAGATGTCCAATCAGAGCGTAGTTGTCGCCAGGATCCTCCCAGTCAATACTGGGGTATCACTCTGGCCACTCACTCTAGCTGTGTCTCAATTCACCAATGTGCCTTGACCTCCGTCGAACCCCTGAGACTGTCTCACCGAACCCCTAGGGTTCGATCGAACCCAGGTTAAGAACCACTGACTTAGACTATGGAACAGCGCCCTCTGCCTGTCAGATCCTCTCAGTCTTTAACGCCATTTAAGACTAGCCTGAAAGCCCACGTCTTCTCCCTGGCATTTAATACTAGCTACACAGGATATCTTGGTGTTTTATTGTACTTTTCCTATGTATAGTGTGATCTTTATTGAATTGAATTGAAGTAGTCCTTCTGACCAAACCTAGTTTAAGATCTTGAGATGAGTGCCCACTGCTCCTGGCAGATTTGATACTCAATACCCATTCCGTTACCATAATAATAATAATTAAAAAAACACTCTTTCTTTAGACAATAGAATGTCATTTTCAACATTAAATAACTTTTATATTACCATGTGGCCTTATATCTGTGTAATCCTCAAGATCATTCTAAAGCTATTCAGCAAAGGTTAATTTCTGTCCTGTGAATGTGACATTTTTAGTATTGAAAACTAGATATTTGCACAAAGGAGTACCTAGTTTCGATACTACTTTTAGTATCTATCGGTATCTGAGTTTCGATACTTTTGATAACCTTAATACCTCATAATTATACAAAAACAGACTTCAACAAACATTTTTGTTATTGTTTAATGCTAGTCAAAGGTAAAGATGGGTCCGTCTATTCAGGTCCTCTGCTTCTTGTTGTTGGACCTGTGAAGCCAGTGAGAAGTGTGAGTGGAGGACTTCCTTTGATGGAAGAGCCTCTCTGCTTCTACAGCCTGAAAAACCTATCAGACTCTCTCATCCTCAGACAGATGCTCCCACTGCGGAGAACAGTCAATGGACTGTGAAAGTGTGCCTAAACTCTGCCCACAACCAGATTTCAAACAGAGCTAGGGGTATAAGGAAAAGGTATGATTGGTCTAACAGGGGTCCACACTTCAAACCTCACTCTTGCAGCGAGGTGTTTGTAATCAGACACACCTGGCATAAGTGTTTCGTTCCGCTTTAAAGGCCCGGTACCTGATTACTTTCATGCATTAGAGAAAAATTCATATGGATGTATTATTTAAGCAGTTCTTGAGGTCAAAATAAGTCTGCTGTCTACCTACCTATCTGCATCTCTTATAAAGAATTATATTGTCTGTTAATCAGACAGTTCACATGACAGTTGTTGTTACCTTAACTGTGATGGCAAAACTGCTCTGGTCTCTGAAAATTGTGAAAAGCGGGTATAAATTCATCACGGTAAATAATTAGGATGTTCAGAATGCATAAGGTAAGTGAGGAATAACTTTAGATCGCTGCAAACCTTCAAATAAGCTAGTTCTGTTTTTCACATTTTAGAACAGTAAAACTCAGGTACAGTGCCTTTAGCATTTGTCTTTAGGTTAGGCCTGATTCTAAGTATCTTTTACTCATCACATGAAGTGTTACATGAGGCTCTTTAGTGCTTTTATATTAGGATGTTAGCATTAGCAAAGGCATTTTATATAAATAACATAGAAAAGACTTTTTGCAGCACAGGGTCCAGGACCATTGTGTTCTTGGTGCGGAGCTTAACCTTGACCCTCTCCAACTACTGCTGTTTGAACAGAGAGAAGGCGCTGGGGGTGTCAGCAACAGGAGTGGGGCCCATGAATACAGGAGCAGGGTGCTTGAACATAGGAGTTCCACCCACATGATCTATGACCACATTAGCACCACACATAGAAGCAGGGGCTGAGCTCTTGGATCCAGGAGCAGACAGTTGGGCACACTAGAGAGGCCCACAGAGTAGGGTTCTCAAACACTGGAATGAATCCCGTGGGCACAGGAGTGGGGGCTGGGTGCTTTGACCCAGGACCCTTGTCGTCAGTAAGTTTGCGTTTTCTCGAATCTTGATAACTAGAGTCCAGCAGTGTGGACTGAGGAGGAGTGGCCTGAAACATAAAATTTGTGGGCTCCAGCGTAGTATCAGGGGTCTCCAACAAAAAATAAGGGGCCTCAAACATAAAGTCAAGGGACTCAAACCCAGGGTTTCAAACACAGGAGTAGGGTCAATGGACACAGGAGTGAGGTCAGGTCCACAGACACAGGAGTGAAGTACAGTGACACAGGAGTGGGGTCCACGAACACAGGAGTGGGGGCCATGGACACAGGTTAAGTTAAGTTTCAGTAAGTTTCTTGAACTTTGACAACCAGAGTCTATTAGTGTGGACTGGGGATTTGAGGGCTCCACGGCAACCTTCTCAAGCTCAGAACCCTGTTAGGGAAGTTTTCATGGGTTTATCTTGGTTTACGGAGGTTTTAGAGTGTCTTTAATGAGCTAGTATGAACTTTAGCATTAGTTTCATCCAGTTAGTGGGACAGGATAAAAGCACCTGAGACCAATGATGTTCTGTTACTGGAGGAGACACTGCTCCTCAAACCTCCATTGCACAATGCACTTGTACTTTGGTAAATGTTTGAAAGAAAAAAGGAAATAAAAATTGTGGCCCACACCAGTGCTGCCGTCTTCTGTTTCACATCCTACTACTAACGGCCAGCTTACATGACTTACAAGGGTCCTTACAGGGATCCTTACAGGGATGTCTTAAAGCACATGTGTCAAAGTCAAGGCCCGCGGGCCAAATGCGGCCCTCCACATCATTTTATGTGGCCCTCGACAGTGTAAATTAAAAGGCATGATGGTTTTAAAATCTCAATTTATCAGGAAATACGCAGTTACACAGTCATATTTTTACATCTAGGCAAATGCATGTGCAATATTTGTAACTTGAATAAGTAATAAATACAGAAACAGTGAATTAACAAGTTGACAAAGGTAGATTTATTTTACATCTGGCCCTTTGAAAGCAGACATTTTGCCGATGTGGCCCTCGGTGAAAATGTGTTTGACACCCCTGTCTTAAAGGGATCCTTACAGGGGTGTTCAAAGGTTTTTCACTCTTTTTTGAGAACCACATCTTGAAATATATTTGAAGCTAACGGTCAATACAGTGGATCATTTAGAAGGGTGCATTTTTACATAATTTTATAAGAGTTTCCATATTTTTAATAAGACTTGGAACATTCATTTTGTGGCATCATAATGCAATGCAACGTTATTGAGGCTATTGCGGTAGAATTACTTAAATACAGTATACTCTAGAAATAACTTGACTTAAACAAACTTTATTGATCAACAAAGAAGATTTATTTAGAGACAGTAGCTCACACACTACAATATGATAACAATGACCAAAAATAAATAGTTATTTTCAGATGACAGTTGTAGAAAAAATAGCAAATAGCTTATGCCCCCCCCCCCCCACATATATTAAATATTATATTATATTATTATGTCAGACAGGCGGATCGGTACAGCGTCTGCAGTGATGCGGTCGCTGTATCGGTCCGTTGTGGTAAAGAAGGAGCTGAGCCAGAAGGCGAAGCTCTTGATTTACCGGTCAATCTACATTCCTACCCTCACCTATGGTCATGAGCTCTGGGTAATGACCGAAAGGACAAGATCGCGGATACAAGCGGCTGAAATGGGCTTCCTCCGCAGAGTGGCCGGGCGCACCCTTAGGGATAGGGTGAGGAGCTCGGTCACACGGGAGGAGCTCGGAGTAGAGCCACTGCTCCTACACGTTGAGAGGAGCCAGTTGAGGTGGCTCGGGCATCTGCTCAGGATGCCTCCTGGACGTCTCCCTAGGGAGGTGTTCTGGGCATGTCCCACCGGGAGGAGGCCCCAGGGAAAACCCAGGACACGCTGGAGGGACTATGTCTCTCGGGTGGCCTGGGAACGCCTTGGGGTCCCACCGGAGGAGCTGGAGGACGTGTCCGGGGTGAGGGAAGTCTGGGAGTCCCTGCTTAGACTGCTGCCCCCGCGACCCAGCCCCGGATGAGCGGAAGAAAATGGATGGATGGATGGATGGAATATTATGTCAGAGTCTATTTTTAGTTTATTTTTAAGTATATTTTAAAAATTATTTTAAACTATTTATCTATTATCTTGTTTTATTGCATGTACCATTTTCCTTCTGTTCTTTAACTGTGCGGTGCAATACTGGAATTTCCCCACTGTGGGACTAATAAATTATATATATATATATATATATATATATATATATATATATATATATAGCGAAGAAAAGCGGAAGAAAATGGATGGATGGATGGATATACATACACTCACCTGAAGGATTATTGGGAACACCATACTAATACAGTGTTTGACCCCCTTTTGCCTTCAGAACTGCCTTAATTCTACGTGGCATTGATTCAACAAGGTGCTGAAAGCATTCATTAGAAATGTTGGCCCATATTGATAGGATAGCATCTTGCAGTTGATGGAGATTTGTGGGATGCACACCCAGGGCATGGAGCTCCCGTTACACCACATCCCAAAGATGCTCTATCGGGTTGAGATCTGGTGACTGTGGGGGCCATTGTAGTACAGTGAACTCATTGTCATGTTCAAGAAACCAATTTGAAATGATTTGAGCTTTATGACATGGTGCATTATCCTGCTGGAAGTAGCCATCAGAGGATGGGTACATGGTGGTCATGAAGGCATGGACATGGTCAGAAACAATGTTCAGGTAGCCCGTGGCATTTAAACGATGCCCAATTGGCACTAAGGGACCTAAAGTGTGCCAAGAAAACATCCCCCACACCATTACACCACCACCAGCCTGCACAGTGATGGATCCATGTTCTCATTCTGTTTACGCCAAATTCGGACTCTACCATTTGAATGTCTCAACAGAAATCGAGACTCATCAGACCAGGCAACATTTTTCCATTCTTCAACTGTCCAATTTTGGTGAGCCCCTAACACACACCCTTAAATGCATTGAAGCAACTGCCATGTGATTGGTTGATTAGATAATTGCATTAAGGAGAAATTGAACAGGTGTTCCTAATGATCCTTTAGGTGAGTGTGTGAGTATATATATATATATATATATATATATATATATATATATATACTCACACACTCACCTAAAGGATCATTAGGAACACCTGTTCAATTTCTCCTTAATGCAATTATCTAATCAACCAATCACATGGCAGTTGCTTCAATGCATTTAAGGGTGTGTGTTAGGGGCTCACCAAAATTGGACAGTTGAAGAATGGAAAAATGTTGCCTGGTCTGATGAGTCTCGATTTCTGTTGAGACATTCAAATGGTAGAGTCAGAATTTGGCGTAAACAGAATGAGAACATGGATCCATCACTGTGCAGGCTGGTGGTGGTGTAATGGTGTGGGGGATGTTTTCTTGGCACACTTTAGGTCCCTTAGTGCCAATTGGGCATCGTTTAAATGCCACGGGCTACCTGAACATTGTTTCTGACCATGTCCATGCCTTCATGACCACCATGTACCCATCCTCTGATGGCTACTTCCAGCAGGATAATGCACCATGTCATAAAGCTCAAATCATTTCAAATTGGTTTCTTGAACATGACAATGAGTTCACTGTACTACAATGGCCCCCACAGTCACCAGATCTCAACCCGATAGAGCATCTTTGGGATGTGGTGGAACGGGAGCTCCATGCCCTGGGTGTGCATCCCACAAATCTCCATCAACTGCAAGATGCTATCCTATCAATATGGGCCAACATTTCTAATGAATGCTTTCAGCACCTTGTTGAATCAATGCCACGTAGAATTAAGGCAGTTCTGAAGGCAAAAGGGGGTCAAACACTGTATTAGTATGGTGTTCCCAATAATCCTTCAGGTGAGTGTATGTATATCCATCCATCCATCCATTTTCTTCCGCTATATATATATATATATATATATATATATATATATATATATATATATATATATATATATATATATATATATATATATAATTTATTAGTCCCACAGTGGGGAAATTCCAGTATTGCACCGCACAGTTAAAGAACAGAAGGAAAATGGTACATGCAATAAAACAAGATAATAGATAAATAGTTTAAAATAATTTTTAAAATATACTTAAAAATAAACTAAAAATAGACTCTGACATAATATTCCATCCATCCATCCATCCATTTTCTTCCGCTCATCCGGGGCTGGGTCGCGGGGGCAGCAGTCTAAGCAGGGACTCCCAGACTTCCCTCACCCCGGACACGTCCTCCAGCTCCTCCGGTGGGACCCCAAGGCATTCCCAGGCCACCCGAGAGACATAGTCCCTCCAGCGTGTCCTGGGTTTTCCCTGGGGCCTCCTCCCGGTGGGACATGCCCAGAACACCTCCCTAGGGAGGCGTCCAGGAGGCATCCTGAGCAGATGCCCGAGCCACCTCAACTGGCTCCTCTCAACGTGTAGGAGCAGTGGCTCTACTCCGAGCTCCTCCCGTGTGACCGAGCTCCTCACCCTATCCCTAAGGGTGCGCCCGGCCACTCTGCGGAGGAAGCCCATTTCAGCCGCTTGTATCCGCGATCTTGTCCTTTCGGTCATTACCCAGAGCTCATGACCATGACCGGTAAATCAAGAGCTTCGCCTTCTGGCTCAGCTCCTTCTTTACCACAACGGACCGATACAGCGACCGCATCACTGCAGACGCTGTACCGATCCGCCTGTCTGACATAATAATATAATATAATATTTAATATATGTGGGGGGGGGGGGGCATAAGCTATTTGCTATTTTTTCTACAACTGTCATCTGAAAATAACTATTTATTTTTGGTCATTGTTATCATATTGTAGTGTGTGAGCTACTGTCTCTAAATAAATCTTCTTTGTTGATCAATAAAGTTTGTTTAAGTCAAGTTATTTCTAGTATATACTGTATTTAAGTAATTCTACCGCAATAGCCTCAATAACGTTGCATTGCATTATGATGCCACAAAATGAATGTTCCAAGTCTTATTAAAAATATGGAAACTCTTATAAAATTATGTAAAAATGCACCCTTCTAAATGATCCACTGTATTGACCGTTAGCTTCAAATATATTTCAAGATGTGGTTCTCAAAAAAGAGTGAAAAACCTTTGAACACCCCTGTAAGGATCCCTTTAAGACAGGGGTGTCAAACACATTTTCACCGAGGGCCACATCGGCAAAATGTCTGCTTTCAAAGGGCCAGATGTAAAATAAATCTACCTTTGTCAACTTGTTAATTCACTGTTTCTGTATTTATTACTTATTCAAGTTACAAATATTGCACATGCATTTGCCTAGATGTAAAAATATGACTGTGTAACTGCGTATTTCCTGATAAATTGAGATTTTAAAACCATCATGCCTTTTAATTTACACTGTCGAGGGCCACATAAAATGATGTGGAGGGCCGCATTTGGCCCGCGGGCCTTGACTTTGACACATGTGCTTTAAGACATCCCTGTAAGGACCCCTGTAAGGACCCTTGTAAGTCATGTAAGCTGGCCGTTAGTAGTAGGATGTGAAACAGAAGACGGCAGCACTGGTGTGGGCCACAATTTTTATTTCCTTTTTTCTTTCAAACATTTACCAAAGTACAAGTGCATTGTGCAATGGAGGTTTGAGGAGCAGTGTCTCCTCCAGTAACAGAACATCATTGGTCTCAGGTGCTTTTATCCTGTCCCACTAACTGGATGAAACTAATGCTAAAGTTCATACTAGCTCATTAAAGACACTCTAAAACCTCCGTAAACCAAGATAAACCCATGAAAACTTCCCTAACAGGGTTCTGAGCTTGAGAAGGTTGCCGTGGAGCCCTCAAATCCCCAGTCCACACTAATAGACTCTGGTTGTCAAAGTTCAAGAAACTTACTGAAACTTAACTTAACCTGTGTCCATGGCCCCCACTCCTGTGTTCGTGGACCCCACTCCTGTGTCACTGTACTTCACTCCTGTGTCTGTGGACCTGACCTCACTCCTGTGTCCATTGACCCTACTCCTGTGTTTGAAACCCTGGGTTTGAGTCCCTTGACTTTATGTTTGAGGCCCCTTATTTTTTGTTGGAGACCCCTGATACTACGCTGGAGCCCACAAATTTTATGTTTCAGGCCACTCCTCCTCAGTCCACACTGCTGGACTCTAGTTATCAAGATTCGAGAAAAACGCAAACTTACTGACGACAAGGGTCCTGGGTCAAAGCACCCAGCCCCCACTCCTGTGCCCACGGGATTCATTCCAGTGTTTGAGAACCCTACTCTGTGGGCCTCTCTAGTGTGCCCAACTGTCTGCTCCTGGATCCAAGAGCTCAGCCCCTGCTTCTATGTGTGGTGCTAATGTGGTCATAGATCATGTGGGTGGAACTCCTATGTTCAAGCACCCTGCTCCTGTATTCATGGGCCCCCACTCCTGTTGCTGACACCCCCAGCGCCTTCTCTCTGTTCAAACAGCAGTAGTTGGAGAGGGTCAAGGTTAAGCTCCGCACCAAGAACACAATGGTCCTGGACCCTGTGCTGCAAAAAGTCTTTTCTATGTTCTTTATATAAAATGCCTTTGCTAATGCTAACATCCTAATATAAAAGCACTAAAGAGCCTCATGTAACACTTCATGTGATGAGTAAAAGATACTTAGAATCAGGCCTAACCTAAAGACAAATGCTAAAGGCACTGTACCTGAGTTTTACTGTTCTAAAATGTGAAAAACAGAACTAGCTTATTTGAAGGTTTGCAGCGATCTAAAGTTATTCCTCACTTACCTTATGCATTCTGAACATCCTAATTATTTACCGTGATGAATTTATACCCGCTTTTCACAATTTTCAGAGACCAGAGCAGTTTTGCCATCACAGTTAAGGTAACAACAACTATCATGTGAACTGTCTGATTAACAGACAATATAATTCTTTATAAGAGATGCAGATAGGTAGGTAGACAGCAGACTTATTTTGACCTCAAGAACTGCTTAAATAATATATCCATATGAATTTTTCTCTAATGCATGAAAGTAATCAGGTACCGGGCCTTTAAAGCGGAACGAAACACTTATGCCAGGTGTGTCTGATTACAAACACCTCGCTGCAAGAGTGAGGTTTGAAGTGTGGACCCCTGTTAGACCAATCATACCTTTTCCTTATACCCCTAGCTCTGTTTGAAATCTGGTTGTGGGCAGAGTTTAGGCACACTTTCACAGTCCATTGACTGTTCTCCGCAGTGGGAGCATCTGTCTGAGGATGAGAGAGTCTGATAGGTTTTTCAGGCTGTAGAAGCAGAGAGGCTCTTCCATCAAAGGAAGTCCTCCACTCACACTTCTCACTGGCTTCACAGGTCCAACAACAAGAAGCAGAGGACCTGAATAGACGGACCCATCTTTACCTTTGACTAGCATTAAACAATAACAAAAATGTTTGTTGAAGTCTGTTTTTGTATAATTATGAGGTATTAAGGTTATCAAAAGTATCGAAACTCAGATACCGATAGATACTAAAAGTAGTATCGAAACTAGGTACTCCTTTGTGCAAATATCTAGTTTTCAATACTAAAAATGTCACATTCACAGGACAGAAATTAACCTTTGCTGAATAGCTTTAGAATGATCTTGAGGATTACACAGATATAAGGCCACATGGTAATATAAAAGTTATTTAATGTTGAAAATGACATTCTATTGTCTAAAGAAAGAGTGTTTTTTTAATTATTATTATTATGGTAACGGAATGGGTATTGAGTATCAAATCTGCCAGGAGCAGTGGGCACTCATCTCAAGATCTTAAACTAGGTTTGGTCAGAAGGACTACTTCAATTCAATTCAATAAAGATCACACTATACATAGGAAAAGTACAATAAAACACCAAGATATCCTGTGTAGCTAGTATTAAATGCCAGGGAGAAGACGTGGGCTTTCAGGCTAGTCTTAAATGGCGTTAAAGACTGAGAGGATCTGACAGGCAGAGGGCGCTGTTCCATAGTCTAAGTCAGTGGTTCTTAACCTGGGTTCGATCGAACCCTAGGGGTTCGGTGAGACAGTCTCAGGGGTTCGACGGAGGTCAAGGCACATTGGTGAATTGAGACACAGCTAGAGTGAGTGGCCAGAGTGATACCCCAGTATTGACTGGGAGGATCCTGGCGACAACTACGCTCTGATTGGACATCTTCGAGGGACCATGGAAGCACATTACTGTAATGACAGTAACATATTTAAAGAGCCCCATGCCTCTGCTTTGACATGCCGTTTGAATTTACATGAGAGCACAATTGGTTGCAAAGTTACGGTGTGTGTTAAAATGTTAAAAATAACACATAGCATAAATACAATAAGTTCATTATTGGAATACATAAAGTTAAAAATTTAAATCATTTCACTGTGGTGGTATTAAAAAAGGTCATGTCTTTGTGAAAAGCTATGTATGTAATTTGTTGTGAGTTCATTTATTGTATTGGTTTTATTCTTTGAACACAGTGATGTTAATGCACGGTTCATTTTGTGCACCAGTAAAATATACATGTCTTGAATTTGAAAAAAATCATATTTTATTTTTCAATAAAGAAGGGTTCGGTGAATATGCATATGAAACAGGTGGGGTTCAGTACCTCCAACAAGGTTAAGAACCACTGGTCTAAGTGTTGCCACAGATAAAGATTTACTTAGCTGAGGGGTTTAATAACTTAAAATATCTATCAATCTATAAATTTAAATGTTTTTTAAACGTATTTTATATGTTTATTACATATGGAATATGGAGAAGATAACAAGACCACTGGTGCTGTTGAAGGTAGTAGTGTGCCCGTCATGTGGGGCTTCATAAGGGCTTCATACGGACTCGCAATTAATATCAACAAAAAAAGCATTGTTTATAGATAAATACACATAGTGAGACTAATGATCAGTGGTGGAATGTAATGAAGTAGAGGTAGTGGAGTGGTGTGCTGGGGAAACATCATTACTGTGCGGGACCGTAACAGGCTTGATAAGCTAATTAGGAAGTGTGTGTCGGTGATGGGTGGGTGGACTCTGTTGGGGAGCTGGTGGAGAAGAGGATGAGGAGTCTGATGCAGAGCATCCTCAACAACAGCAGACACCCGCTGCACCAGACTGTGTCAGCTCAGAGAAGCAGCCACAGTACCAGGCTTCTCTCGCTGCACTGTAGAACCGAGAGGTTCAGTAGATCAGCCATTCCTGCTGCTATAAGACTGTATAACAGCTCTTGTTGATCGGGTGCACTTTATTATCTTTGTATTCTTTGTGATTTTATACATGTGTGCAATTTGTGTTGTGTCTCTGTTTTGCTGCTGGACAGGTGAATTTCGCTTTTTTTGCTCCAGTATCTGTACTTTTACTTAAGTAACAAAATTGATTTCTTCTTCTATCAGTTACTGAATTATTATTATTATTATTAGTAGTAGTAGTAGTATTTGAGAAAAACAAAAAAAGAAAAAACTTATATTGTTACTCTCTCCTCACTTCCGCTGTACGTTGAGTTGACGATGTCTTGGCACGGCTCAGCTCGGCGCCTCCGTCCCGTGCAGTCACTCGATTGGGGCCACGGGCAGGTTGCTGCTGATCCGACCGCTAACATGGATACGTCCCCGAGATTAACGTCAAATCTGGCAACACACGACCCGACAACGTCTTTGCCGCGGTACACCGAGGAAATGATTAAATCTTTGCTCGTGCTTCTGATGGAAACGCAAATCTAATCTGTGCGTGAGAGATTACCCCATAGTCTCGTGCACAAAGCCCTACTCTGCATCTTGTGATTTAACCCATTTGAGGTTTGACCCGGGTTATTTAAGATGCTGTGTGAAACTTTTGTAAACGTATCTACACTAAAAGGTTAAGTATTTTCGAACAGGATAAAGGTTGGCCATGGTAATTCTGCATGGACGGCTCTAAAGGTGTTATACAATTTAGAGGCAATGGTGGACGAAGTAGGCCTACTGAGTTGTGAAAGTGACACAATTGAGTAAAAGAAGCAAAAAATACTCAAGTAAAAGTAACATATGAAAAAACATGCCTAAGTAAAAGCATTAATATTAGGTACTTGAAGAGTAAAAAGTAAAAAATAAATAAATATGTATTTCATGCAGATTTTGAGCACTTATGAAGCTTGAAATGTATTTTTTTTTTAAATAATGATTTGTGTTGAATTTTGTTCAACAGAAACAACTGAATCAACATTTTTTTTCCTAGCTGTTTTTATTTGTATATTTTTGTTTGCTCAAAATGGGAACTGTTAAAGATGAACCCCTGAGCCTTTTCAACAGGTCTTTAATTTTTTCAGTCCAGTTCAAAAATGTAGTGGAGTAGAATGGGCATATACCTGGTCTCAAATGTAGTGAGGTAAAAGTAAAAAGTGTCCACTGTAAAAGTAAGTGCAGATATCTAAAATGTATACTTAAGTAGAGTACTTTACTACTTTTACTTTGTTACCTTCCTCAAGGTGCATTATGTAACTTTTTGGTGAAGTGTCTGACACTCTTCGTCTTATTGTTATGCCCAGGCAGAATGTTCCACAGTATGGCTTTAAAGTGAAAAACAAAAAACAAAACACTAACATATTTTTACTACTGAACTGTGTATATGGTGTTTGAATAGCATTCTCTACTTTTTCTAGTGTTATTTTGTAATTTTAGTAGGCCTAGGTATATGTGCAGCTTTCTGGTCTAAAATGTATAAAAAATTGTGTGTCCTGCCTCTGGTGACCTCTGTGATTTTAAGTGCTTGGTGACATTACACATGACTGCCCTGATTAAAGCCAGGTGTTTCTGATCACAAACATTTTATCTGTGTACTGTGGCAAAGACCTCTACCATAAAAGTTCCACACTGCAACTTTAACAGAAGATATTTTGTTGACTGTGTTATGTTAATTAATGTGCCTATAGTGTGGACAACTTTTCAAATATAAGCGTGGGAGTTTATCTTAAAACTACACTAAGTGACTTTACTGGGATAGTGTTTGCCACCTGCTTGTGCACATGGAGATGTTATTGTGGTGTTTGGTTTAATGCCATACTGTGCAATATTCCCTGAAAAAGCATTAACAATTTCCATTTCCAGAAAAGTGACATAGTGCACCATTTAAGGCAGAAAGAAACCGTCAGTCAGTAATTGCAGTTTTGATGATCTTTTCTGCCATCTAGTGCAGAGAAGTGTTGTTGAGTAACCTCATTGGAGTGCAGAAAGGGCATTCTTGTAGTCTGCCAAAGACATGTTGAGCTATTTTTATCCATGTGTACATTTGATTTATTATTGTTGATTTAGTGAAAGCACACAGGAAAACTTCAATTACTTTTAATAGCATGCTTTTGGAGCTTTTTACCTATTCCAACAGAATATTTTGAATGTGATTTAATATGAGATACATATGAGAGTAGTCAAAAACAAAATGCACAGTCTTAAACAAACACATTTTAATGTCTGTTGTGTTCTGATTTTAATGTCTTTCTATTCTGTAAAGTGCTTTGAATTACTTTGTGTATGGATTGTGTTATACAAATAAGTTGTGCTTTGCCTAAAACATGTACAATAACATTTACATTATAGACATATTCCCAGCTTGATCTGAATAAACCTGCTCCAGTGTTTGCTGACATATAGTTTCATCACAGCCTCTGTTTAAGCTCAGAGACAGTTTGTGTTTACACTACAGCAGGGTTCTACTGTCATCAACATCAGGTATGTTTAAATAAACAGACAGATAGAAAAGCATTTTCTTTACTTTTTTATTTAAAGATTCATTTAAAATGGCTTAATTTAGCAAAATTACTATTTAGTTTAGTTAGGATTATAGTGTGACCTAAATAATAATGATTATATTCCCAGTTGCATCTTTTTTCATAGTCCTGGGCATAACGTCATAGAGAGAATCAGAATCAGAAGACTTTTATTGCCATCATCTGTGAACACAGTTCACGAACTAGGAACTTACTTCGGTGATAAAATGCAACATAAAACACACTGAATAAATACAAATACAAATAAGGGCATGCAGAAAGTTAAAAAGAGAGGGAGACTTGCCATGAATTCCACAGTGTGTAGGACCTATCACCACATTTTGTGACTGGGTTTTAGCCAGTTGTTGGCTATGGTCTTGTCTACTGCATATTTTAGCTAATGTCTTCAGATCTCTCACTTGAAACATGACTGAAACACACAAACTCTACACAGAGTGACACAGAATGTATCTCTAACTCTAACAGTAAACAAAAAGCAAAAAAGTAGTGAAAGTTCTTTATACAGATCTATGAACACATTCAGTGTACAATGTAACACTTTATTTTATTTCTATATATATATACCCATACTGTGGAATATTGTAGCCAAAGGAACAACATTTCCACCTCTTGGCTAGATAAGAGTCAGGTTTGTGGAGATGCAAGCCTGCTCACAGTAAGGATACATGTTTTTCTAAGTTTTTCAGTTTTGTCTATTTTTGCTTAAAGCTTACATAATGTGGCTTTAAGCAGTTACTAAGCCTGAATTATTCTTAAAAAGTATTTATTCATTATAATTGTAAGTATTTCATCATGCTTTGTGAAGGCTGTAAAGAATTTTATTGTGTTACCAAACCTTCTTAATAGCCTCAAATATACATCCCTGAACTAGTCACACTTGGATGATGCCTTATGGACGTATTATAGCCAATGAAAACTGGGGTTTGATGAACAGGGTAGAAACTAGACTGATACAATGTCGAAGGATTGCCTGTCTGTGTGGTGTGCGTCAATGGCATTGAACTTTGGCTCACGTAGACCGAATTCCCTGGAGTGTACATGCTATGTGGATGGCTGGAACTCCTCATGGAAGACCGATGTGCAAAGTTAGGTTGGTACTGCAACGACGTGCTATCTGGCAACCCTGGCTTATAAACTATTGGAGCGTTGATTGGGGTTCTATGGTTGGAACTGTGAGTCGAGAAACTATTTGGAGGTGTTGAGAGGCTGGTTATCATAGAAAGTGGATGGTACCTCATCATTGGCGCTTGATTTGGGTCTTGCTTATAATGTAGCAAGTTGACAGGATGGTAGATGTTGAATGAACCCTTGTCTGACGGGAATTTTCGGCATATGAACAACATGGCCGACACGAATAAGACGGCTCCGGTAACCCATCCGATGTAAAGCGCCTCCCCAAGTTCTCTCCTTTGGGCATCGATCAGCAAAGGATTGTAGAAGTCGCGGATGATGACATGACCAGTCCAAGATACCGGGATGAAGACACAAAAGCTAGCCGAAAGTTGCATTGCGCCGGCTACCATCAAAATTATTGTCTTGGAGCGATCGTTGGCCTGGAAGCAAGTCACACACCTCAGTCCAGCGAAGGCGACAAAAAGGCCCAATCCTGATAAAGCGAGAGAACAACACATTAGTCCCCTTGCGGCTTGTAGCTCCGGAGGTAAGAATAGTAGGGAATCATACACTTTGCATTGCATTCGGATGTTAGCTTGACGGTAGCAGTTCATCCAAAGACCTTCCCAGCGAGTTTCCATGACGATTATATTCTCGCCAATGAAAGCGGTCACCTTCCACATGGGCATGCCTGTAGTGGCCGCTGCTCCAAAGAGTCCCAGGAAGCCCACACACATAGCGGCGATGTCGGTTGTGCCTTGGATCATGGTGATGGAAAATATAACCAAAAATGGAAGAGAATAGTTAGTTTCCCATGTTAAAGAGTTGAGGACATGTGAGCTGGAGGGTGTGCAAGAGGAACTGAATTGTGAACTGGGAAAGTTGGTTGTTATGGGTAAAACAAAGCTCTTGGTTGGTTGGGAAGATAGGGGTGAAGATGACCTCTGCTTGTCTACTGTTTATAGTCACTCTGATATGTATTTAGCGATACTCCTGTTAACCCTGTCACATTAATTACTATATCGACTTAACGTTCAATATATGAAAGCTAGAACTATGTTTTTGGGGGGTTAGTAATTATCGTGTGTACATTTTTCTTTGTATGACTAGGAAATGTTTGGTTATTTATTGGCTATGAGATTGAGTGTTTAATTATTTTTAACAATATTGTGGATTTACAATTTTTTTTTTCGTGCTTTAAATCTGCTCTTAGGTTTTTGTGCTTTTTTTTTTCAATATTATCAGTTATCGTCTATATTTACTTCAGCAATATATCAAACTTAAAAATGTGTTATTGTGACAGGCCTAACTCGCTACTTTCTTTATATTTGTTTATATTTGAATACATTTTTTTTCTGAATTTCATGACAAAAATTTAAAAAAAAAGTGGAAAAACCGGGGGAAGTGGTCATTATAGCTCCTGATATTTTCATTTCATTGCATTTCTTCATTTATACAGGGAGAGCCCAATGAAAGTACCAGACTCTTTTTTCATGTTAAAATACAGAACAATATAAACAAAAACAAATTTAAATTTAAAAACAGGAACAGCTGTGATTATAAATGTTCATCACCAGATTATTAAAGTGCATTTGTGGGACCAATCTATTCAGTTTTTCATGTCCTTAAAATGTATTCCATTGTTGAGAGGCAAAATAACTAAAAGCTTTTTTCCCATTTCATTTCTACTGCAGCCAGTATTTAGACGTGGACAATCATGAGTCCTTCTATTAAAAGTTCCTGTATTAAAGTTCAACAAACAAGTGAGATATTCAGACAGTCTATCATTGTAGTCCCTTATAAATACATTTTATACAGTGTTCTCTTCTGACAGATAGCAATGATCAACTTACTTTTTCATAGTGAACAGTGATGGGTTTTAAATTCATCACCTGTTATGAAACAAATTTATGAATTATGAATCACATTTACTATCAATAACAACACGAAACACAACAAGATACTAATTACAAGTTAAGTTCAAGTCTTTATATATTTTATGTTATTGCAATCACTCCACCACTCCTTCACTCTAAACTAGTTTAGCATTAAGGCTGCATTAAAACAAAGTGTATAATAAAACATTTGCACGTTTCTCTCAGTTTTCTCTGTTTATTAGTATTTATCAATGTAATTATCAAAACAATTTAATATACAGTGCTTGTCACACTCCTGCAATACATCTCGTGTCCACAGGAGAGCAGGCAGGGCTAGTTGCTTGTGTTTTGTCCATAACTTACACTTACAACACAGTGTACAAACAGATTCTTTTCAGAACACATGTTTGTGCTGTCAAGAAATGCACCCAGTCTTTTATTTCAAGCAAGAAATCAGACAATACAAACGTACTTTATAACAATCACACTGACAAGAAAGAAAAGTACAAAAGAACAACAAAACAGGCATAAATATGTCACTTCAAATGTGTATTAAATTATTGCAAATACAAATTTCCTCATATCTGATTGAAATGTGAACAAGTTTATTTATTAGTTAAAATATGAAGTGAATTCAGAACAATAGAAATAGAACTTTAGATTCAGTAAATACAATATTTTTAAGTAGGCCTATTATTTTGATTTAAAGGTCCTTTATTGTGCACAACTGAGTCTTGTGAGCTGCAAGACATGTTAGAATGTTGTTACCTCATCAAAAACATACCTGGAATTTTGTTTTGGTTCATTCACACATGATGCTCTGTTCCACCTTGTGATGTCATGATTCAAGTTAACAGCTCCTTTTACCTTTTGTTCAGTGGCAATTCCAGGGAAGAAAATCACTCAGATGGTTCTACTGAAGGTTTGTGGAGTTTAAAAACACAGTGGAGCACTTCCTGTACTACCACATGACATCACAAGGTGGAACAGAGTGTTTTCTGTTTGAGAAAAGAACCTAAATATGCAGGGTTTGTTTCTTAAACATGTGTGAATGAACCAAAACACAACTCCAGGTATGTTTTTTGATGAGGAAACAACATTAGAACATAGATCAGAAAATTGCTTAATATAGGGCCTTTAAGCTTTATACAGTTTTCATTATAATCACTGTAATTTCTAGAAACATATTAACTAACATATTAACTTAATTACCCATTTCCACAATACAGTCAATGCTTTAGACATGGCCTTTAAAGATGCATTATGTTACGTTTCTGGTGGAGGGTCCGTCACCTGCTTGCCTTACAAAAATGTTATCACTTTGCCTTGAATATTCCACAGTATGGCATTAAACATATCTTTCATTTATTCAATTATGTTTATTTTATTACCAAAAAATACTTTGGTGGGGTCCTTTTAATGCCATTTTGTGGAACCTGCAGGCAAAACAACATCTCCATGGAGAATATAAAGTTTCAGATCCTCTACCTAAGAACTCCACATTGTCCCTTTAATATTTATAGTTGACCATGTATTTACAGAAATGATTTGGTCACTATGATTGCACATAGTTTCAGCCGAAAGCACTGTGCCTGGATTCAAAACAGTTTGCAAATATAATGATCACATGACTGCTGCACTGCTAGCACTGCTCCTTCACAAACACAGCTCCTGTTTCCTGAGGACATACCTTCTGTGTGTGTTTACTCAGCTATTAGTTTCAACTGCTGCTAAAACCACAGGGTTTTTTTTGTTTGGGGAGCTTATAAGAATAACACAGTGCTTTAGTGTTTTACAATAAGAAAAGAAATATATATTTTTTTTAATTACTTCGTTTTAGAAGTTGACTTTACAAAACTTACAAAACTAAGAATTAAAAAGAGCCTTGTATTTGAGAATTTTACGATGTAAAATGACAAGTGTCAGATTATTCATTCCATGACATGTAAATGAGGCTCAAGTCCAGACCAAACTGATTGAGGGTGCATCCAAGCTTCAAATGGCTGCAAGTACTTTTCCCTTATGTTCCATATGTTATTTTACCATAAAGTGCAGCTTCACTTTTGTCATTACTGTTCGTCTTTTAGGTTTTGATTTAGTCATTAACAGCTTGCCTCGGCTTTCAGTCTATAGGTCCATTACATAAAGTCCAAAATGTATACATGGATTGGTCAAGTTGTTTTGTTCAAATCTGAGTCGCTCATATTCCTGACAACATCTGCATCACTCACAACCAGTGGTGGAAGAAGTACTCAATTTTCTTAAGTAAAAGTACAGATACCAGAGCAAAAAAAGTACTCAAGTAAAAGTATTACTTGTACCCCTTTAAAATGAGTTAAAATGAGTTTACAAAGTAAATGCATTTTGCACATATTTTGAGTCTTATAAAACTTCAAATGTAGTGATTTTGATAAACATTTGAAAACTTTTTTTTATTTTTTTATTTGACTCTTTTTTGTAGCTGACATAATTTGTATATTTTTGTTTAGCTCAAGCTACGACCATGGCCACAGACTTTTCAGCACGTCTCAAACAATAGTAAAAAAATACTTCCACTTTTCAGTCCAGTTCAAAAATGTAGTGGAGTAGAAAGTGCAGATACCTGCTCTCAAATGTAGTGGAGTAAAAGTAGTCCTTTACAATCTACTTAAGTAACAAAAAATTGTCCTTAAATACAGTACTAATTATTATATTATTACATATTTATTTTACAGCACTCCACACTATTCAGTGACACATACTAAATTCAATATTACCTCTGTAACATTCCAGGCAAAACAATCAAATCTCCATGGATACAAGAAAGTTGCGGACCTTCCATCATAAAGTTACATTGTTCACCTTGTAAATTATTGTAAATCTCTATAGGTAGGCCACCCCACTCCTTACCGAGGGGTACCTGGAGGGTTGGTGGTTGCTGTGGTGGCTCTGTAGACTGTAGTGGCTGTAGTTGGCTGAAGGGTGCCTGGAGAGCATTGGCTGGGTGCGGGGCTGGAGCTGAGGCTGGGGCTGGGGCAGGAAAACCAATTGCTGTGGCTGCAACTGTTGCGGAGAGTACGTGATGTAGTCCGAATTCCTGGAATACAAATACCTTTCCGATCCTTCCTTCTCTGACCTGACATTACAACAGGTGAACATGCAACCTCCGGCACACAAAAACGCAGAAGAAACCCACCCTATGTAGAGCGCTTCTCCGAGTTCCCTCCTTTGCGCGTCAATTAGCAAAGGGTTGTAGAAATCCCGGATGATGACGTGTCCGGTCCAAGAAACAGGAATTAGGACGCAAATGCAGGCGCAAAGTATCATACTCCCAGCAATGATCAAGACCATCCGTTTGGCCCGATCATTGTTTTGGATGCAAGAGGTGCACTGAAGTCCTACCAAACTGATAAGGATGCCAAGACCACCCAAAGCTAAGGCGCAACACATCAAACCTCTAGCCGCTTGCAGATCGGGCGGAAGAGCTAGCAAAGAGTCGTACACTTTGCACTGCATTCGGATGTCAGCTTGCCGGAAACAGTTCATCCAAAGTCCCTCATAGCGGGTTTCGAAGACAATGATGTTTTCGCCGATGAAGGCTGTGACTCGCCATTGGGGCATACCGGTGCTGGCAGCGGTGCCCACGAGGCCGATCAAGGTCAACAAAAAGCCGACAATCTCCAAAGCTGAGTTAGCCATGTTTTTTTCTGTCACTCCTGTCCGATCATGCAGCATACAATATGTGGAGAGTTATACTAGGAAGCAGGAGAGGGCGTTTGCATCTCAGAGGAGGAGCAGTCGGAGCAGGTAGAGAATGGGAGGAGTGGGAAAGGCTATCTGTTGCTAAGTAAATGAATCCCCAGGTTCTTTTGTTTTCCTTCTGTGCACTTAGCTTAGTGTGAGCCAAGCTTTTCTTGGTTCTGAGGGCTCACCTTACATCCAGACCATTGTTCACAGTACTATTGTCATGAGAAAAATAAAGTAAAAAGACAAAGATGAGGGAGATGTTCCTTTTATTACTGGTCAGTAGAGCAGTATACCATGAGAAGTCCTAACAGATAACTAGTGGTAATATGTTCTCTCAAGATTATATGATAATCACAAAATATAAAGCATATGAAAATTACCTTTTTCAATCAATAATTTCGTACTTATGAGGTCTTTTCTTTTACGTAGTCTGTTTTGGGTTTTTTTTTTCATTATAGAGAGGCCCATTTGAGGACTCTTGCCCTGGTCCCACAGAAATCTGTAGATGGGCCTGCATTTCTATTATTTATTGTTAAGTTAACAATTGCTTTATCTTGGTTTTGGATTATTAGGGGATTGTTAATAAACTAGTGTATTCTAATAACAAATATATAAGGTAAACCTTGCTCAGTATTGCAGGTCAGGTTTGAATAGCAGGTGAGTGAATGTTTAACCTAGTGCACTACTATTTCTCCCCTAGCTGAAGGTACTACAATCACAACTGAACCTGATTTATCAATGCCTAAACCTAAACGCTTTTCTCATTCTCAATATATGGACAGGTCTCATGTGAAAGCTCAGAACCTCCGGACCTTCACTCACTGAGCTGCGGAGACTATACTAGCACTGATTCATGCCTTTGAAGTTTAAATCAACTGGATTTCAGCACTGAAACTGGCAACCCAAATGAAAGAATCATGTGAGGCTTTTTTTTTAATCAAAATCTCACATACTTTAAATATTTTTAAAAGTAAAAAAAGATTGAATATTCTGTATGTTAATGCTGATCAACATTATCAACATTTCACATCCACATCAAGGGGGAAATAATATATTAAAAAAGAAACAAACATAATTTTAAGTTAAATCATTTTATTTCATTATTTCATTTTCAGGTGAATAAAAAACATGTCATTTTTAATTTTAATCTGAACAAGTGATTTGTAATTATCACATTAATTTTAAACATATTCATACCGCAGTACCCTGAGCTCTAAAGTGTACATGTCACTGCTGGTGAAGCATTACAGCTGACAGTGGTGGTAGGGGCAGAAATGTGATGTGTTGTGGGTGTGCCTGCCTGAGCCTCTGGTTAAACTGGTTTAGTCACATTTACTATGACAGAAATAGAGACACAAGGAGTTTCACTGGAACTCAAACAAATGCTGTCTTCCAGTAAAACCACAAATTGAACTGTGCATTTAGTGACAATAAAATACAAAACAGAACACATTATATAAAATTATTTAATATCAATTATATAAACAATAGCTCATGAACTGTATATATTTTAAAAGGCCAATAAGAATACATATGTACCTAATGTTTCTATATTATATGTTATAGCTTGAACTTTTCATTGTTAATAGTTAATTGCATGCAGGAAGTAGTTAAAACTAGCAAAGCAGGTTCAGAAACACTCCTGTTTGAAATATTAAAACTGAAATCCATTTGTCCTAGAAAAAACAAACTGCATCCAATATTTAAATACTTCAGCTTTAACCAACACATGTGCTTAAGAAAATACAAAAGGTTCATTTTTCATGTACAGAGTCTGAAATAGGCCTAATCCATAAAAAAATCTCAAAGCAGCAGTTCAAACATATTAAACAGCATGTACAATTATTCAAATCATTATTTTTCAGAGTGAAATTTGGCTCACTTTGAGATAACAAAAAATGTGGCCACTTTTCAGCATCAGTCCTGTCATATTGTTTTACACATAAAAAAAAAAAAAAAAAATCAAAAAAGAGTATATTGTCTCCAGAATGGGTTAACTTTAACCCAGTTCAGTACTGGGTTGGAGTGTAGGCAACAGACCCAGGTGGAGGCGTAGAGTAGGCTGGTTGGTAGGTATAACCTGGTTGGTATTCAGGTTGGTAGGTATAGGGTTGGTAGGTATAAGCCGGAGGTTGTCCTTGGTACTTTAGGGCCTCTGCTTCCTGGGTGCGTGGGGCATGCCTGCAAAGCAAGATCACTCCAGAGGTAAAGAGCAAAGCTGAGGTCACCCACCCGATGTAGAGCGCTTCGCCCAGCTCTCTCCTTTGGGCGTCAATGAGCAGAGGGTTGTAGAAATCACGGATAATAACATGTCCAGTCCAAGAAACGGGAATCAGTGTGGTTACGCAGCCCAACAAGAACAAGCTACCACCTACTACTAATACAATATGCTTGGTGCGGGCACGGTGGTCTATAGCTTTGGTGCATTTCATCCCAACTGCCGAAACGATTAGCGCGATTGTTGTCACTGCTACCGAGCTACACATGAGACCTCGAGCAGCTTGCAAATCAGGTGGGAGAAACAGCAAAGAATCATACACCTTACATTGCATTCGAATGTTAGCTTGACGGTAGCAGTTCATCCACAGACCTTCCCAGCGTGTTTCCATGACGATGATGTTTTCTTCGATGAATGCTGTGACTTTCCACATCGGGAGACCGGTGACTGCAGCAACGCCAATGAGACCGATGAATCCGATGACCAAGGCGACCACCTCACAACAAATTGCAGAGCGCCGGGCTTTCTTTTCATTATGTTTCTTCTCCTCGTAGACAGAATCCTGGTAGTAGTCACCATAAGTCTGTGGTTGTTTCGGGTTGTAGTAGGAGCCATCAACATAAGTTTGGGGTGGTTTGGTGTAGCCAGTGTAGCCGCTGTACCCAGTGTACAGAGAGGCCATATTGGTAAAAAAAAGAATAAAAATGACCAAACCAAGAAGCAAGTTGTCGTTTCCCTGTCACAGTCCAAAAATGAATCTAAGCAGCATAGCCAGTCAGGGAACTTATACACCCAAGAAAAAATGCTAATGTGAAGCAATGCAATCCTACTGGTCCGACAGCCTGAGAGTCGTCAGGTGAACAGGGATGAGTTATGGAGAATACACTAGTTTTGAATGCTAACTGGGCTAACAGCAGGTCATGTGATGTGATGATTACAAAGGAAATAGATTAAGTTGTAATTAAAGGTTTTCTGTGTAAAAAAAAAAAAAGGATTCCAAGAACATAGGTCTATTGTATATTACATTAATGTACAGAGTTGAAGTCAGTCTCAAGTTATATTGGCAACTTATTAACAGCTTATGTTAGAATTAAACTTAAACCTAAATAAAAAAATTGTTAGTTTTCTTGGCACTCAGAATTGGTGTAAGACCAATTTCCTCCTGTCTGCAGTGCATTATGGTACATAAATTTAGTTTCAAGATAACTGCAATATAAAAAAAATTACTTTAAAAGGTACAGTGTGTAAGTTTATGATGCATGTCATGCCAGAGCGCATGTTTGTAGTGCAATATACAAACAAAATTAAACAAAAAAAACAACATGCTTTTATATTGTTTGGCTAAGAAGTTACATATTGTGTCTTTAAGTATACTTTGGTGAAATTATGCTTGCATAATGTCCTGTTGCCATATTTCACCATTTCCCCATGTGGGCGGTGGTCATGTTGTTGTGTTCAGGTACTTTTATGGCTGCACTGTAAACTCAACATGCAGTTCATGGGAAGAGCCTAGATTTATTATATATTTTTACTTAAGCAAATAATGTATACTTCACTATAAGAGCAGGCATTTGTACTTATTAGTTCTCAAAATGTCTGTGAAATATTGTTACCTTTTTGACTAAGAGTACTTGTACTTACCTAAGCAAGTGAGTACTTCTTCCACTACAAACCTCAGCATAATGTATCCTATAACCCAGATATTTTCTCACAACCATTCTCTACTGACTTGTTTTGCCGCAGCCCAGAGCCCTATCCTGTGTGTAAGTTGAGTGGCGCAGAGGTGTGGCAGAGAAACCAGAGAATGGCAGGTTTCAGTGTAAGCCCAGCTGGAGCTTCTGTGTGTCGTGCCGTTCACACCTTGTCACTGCCCTCCTCATGGCTCTGCTCCATAATGAATGAGAGCACTTTACTGTTCAGCTGCTCTTAACACATCTACATAACAAGTACTTATGCTCAATACTTTATTTGGAACATAGCTGGGGGTCCGGGCTCTCATCAGTGTAGATTTAAATGACCCATATCACAATATTTTCTGATTTATGTTATAATGTTGTTTCCTCATCAAAAAATACCTGGGGTTGTGTTTTGTTTCATTCACACATTTAACTCACAAACCCTGTATATTTAGGCTTAGTTCTTCTCTTAAACAGAAAACACTCTGTTCCACCTTGTGATGTCAGGTCAGGAAATGCTCCACGTTGTTTTTAAACTTCATACACCTTCACCAGAATAATTAGGATAATTTCAACCCCAGTCTCTACTGAACAAAAGGCAAAAGGTAGCTGTTAACTTGAAAACTACCACCACATGACATCACAAGGTGGAACAGAGCATTTTGATCTTTGAAGATGTAAACAGACTGCTGGATTACTCAAAACATGTGAGAATGAAACAAAATTCTGGGAATGTTTTTGAGGAGGCATTAAAACATGGTTTAAAGCTCACACAACTCATTTTAAATAATTGTAAATAATGTTCAACAATATAACAAACATGTATTCTTAGGTTTCAGCTTCCTAATGTATGCAACCTTTTAAGGACTTGTTGCAGCCAGGTGGGCAGAGTAGCCAAAAATTATACTCAAGTAAGAGTAACATAATAATATTGCTCAGTAGTGTTCCAAAAAAATACTCAAGTAAGGGTAAAAAAGTAGTACTACTAGTAAGAGTGACTTAAAGAGTCACTGTCTGGACAAAGCATCTGATTTGAAGTGAATGTATTTGGAGAGACAAAACCTTAAATAAAGCACAAAATCTGGTATTTTTCAAAGGATGGGCACAAAAGTGAGCCAAACGAAATCATATATGAAGGAGCTGCAAGAAACACAAATGTTCAAATCATTTCATATTGTCAACATAATTCTCAAGTCACTTTAGACGTACTCAGAGTCGGAAGAGTAACCAAAACTTTTACTGAAGCAAGAGTACTGTACAATAAACAAATATTACTCAAGTAGGAATAAAAGTATGCTGCTGGAAAAGCACTCTGAAAAGTACAAAAAGTTTCTCAATTAAAATTAACTGAGTAAAAGTAATGGAAAACAATTATTTTAGTTACAAATATTTTATTTTGTCATTTTGTACATTTATCAACATTAAAACTAAAGTTTCAGCAAATGATAATGAAGAAGAAAGAAACTGATATTGTGATTTGTACAAAACACGTTTTAGTGTCAAAAACAAACATTACCAGGATTAAATATTTCAAATAAAAGTGGATTGGACACAGATTGACTGGGTCATTTCGAACTTTGGACCCTTGTGCAAGTTTCTTCTTGGAGCCCCTTTAATTTCTAAAAGAGACTCTCCCTTAGATCACCAGTGTCCTTGTCTTCTATTTGTCAAGGCAAACATATACAAGATCGTGTAATAGTGTTAGTGCAAAAGTATAAATATATGTGATATGGTCTCCACACTTTTCTCTGCGCGACCAGGAGACAAAAACTCTCTTATTTATCCTACAGAACTTATTAATTTGACTCCGAATCTACTTTTATCTGTCAACACTTAGGAGGGTCATATCCTAGTCAATGTTTCTTGCAGAAATAATAGTAGGCACTGATGTTATATAGGCATACAAAAATAAAATCTGACTGCAATGACAATGCTGAGATTTGTCAAACTCAACAGACATATTTAAACAAGTAAATATTTAATCGAATGAAAGAGTATGTAGCCAGTGCACTTACAAATTAAAAAAATAACTACAATCCCAACTGAACCTGGGTTGCCAGAACCTTAACCTGCAGATAGAAGACACGTACAAGTTTGTCTCATTCCCAGTAAATGGACAGGCCTAATGTGAAAACTCATAACCTCCAGAATTCACTCACTGAGCTACAGAGGCTGCACTAGCAGTGCTTCATGATTGGCTGCATGTGCTGGGGTTTAGGTAGTAACCATTCAGATCAGAGAGAATCTCTTTAGGGTTAAACCGACTGAATTTCAACATTGGAACTGGCAACCCAAATGAGAGACTCATGTGAGGCTCATTCTGCTTTTTTATTGGATAAAAAACTGGCCCATGATGTTCAGTGTTTTTGTAATTAAGAATAAATCAGCATTACAGTTGTTATCAGTAAAAGCTGTATTTGATTAGTTGACTAATCAAATACAGCCATAACATTTTTACCTCTTACCTGGGGACACACAGGCCAAGTTTTACATACAGTCCCTTTAAGGGCAGACAGTTCCTTTATTGATTTGGTTGAAAAAAGGTTCTTATTTACTTGATTTAAACAACAGTTCAAAAGTATCAACACAGTATTTTTTAAAGTACATTTTGAGTATACTTTTAAAGAAGTCTTCACACATACTCCATGGTCTTATGAGTGCTCGACGGCACCCTGTTCAGGTACACACTGCCCGCTGTAGGTACTAGAGCATACTCGCCCGGATACAGCCCTCCCTTCTCCTCGCCCCTCCTCTGGCAGAATCGCAGCAGGAGAATCACTCCAGTCGTAAGTAAGATTCCCGCGGTCGCCCACCCCACATATAGCACTGCTCCTAGTTCCCTCCTCTGTGCATCCATAAGTATTGGGTTGTTGAAGTCCCGTATAACTGTGTGTGCTACCCAGCACACCGGTATTAGCGTTGTCAGGCACGCTAGCAGGAAGAAAACTCCTCCAGTAGCTAGTGTCGTCGTTTTAGCCTCCAGGTGGTCAATGCAGCACGAAGTCACCTCACTTCCAGATATAGTAATGATGAACGCGATGACAGCTAGCACTATTGATGCACACATTAGGCCTCTAGAAGCTTGGAGCTCCACTGGTAAGATTAACAAAGAATCATAAACTTTGCATTGCATCCGATCAATTTGTTTGAAGCAGTTCATCCATAGCCCCTCCCATCTGTCTTCCATGACAATTAGGTTTGCGCCGATAAAAGCCGAAACTCTCCATTGCGGCATCGCGGTGATGGCGATTATTCCAATTATTCCCAAGCTGCCCAGGACCAAAGCGAGGATCTCAAGTTTGGCTCTCATGGCAGCAGAGAAGGGAGTGTTGACAGTTTGAAAGCAAAATGCATTGTGTTGGACTAGGTCACATGTTAAAGATGTTATCCAGAATGAAATGTCACCTTACTGGTTTAGAGGACATAGATTGAAAAGTTTGACAGATAGCTCTTTTAGTTTTGCCTGCATGTGGAATGAGTAATCAATGTTTTCATGGCTTGGCATACAATTACTAATATAACTGGGGGAGGATCCATTTTCCAACATATCACAGTTTTACTTTGTGCATGTATCCTCATCACAAACATACCTGGAGACTCAAACTGGTGGCCATATTTGAAGACTAGGGCCTGACTGATTTTGAGAATGTTTTTTTCTTTTTTTTTAATTCATGTAATAAAGTAACATCTGTCTTTCCCAGTTTATTTGTTTAATAGTTTATTTTGATCCCCATTATCTGCTGCCATGCCAATTAGTCCTCCTAGGGTCCATAACCAGAAACCAAAAGTTTACATACACTTTTTTTTCTCACTGTCTGACATGAAATCAGACTATACTTTATCTGTTTTAGGTAAATTAGAATTACCAACATTATTTATTTTTTGACAGTGTTTCTGTCACGATCCTCATCATTCCTGTTCCCTGTTTTCTCTCCTGCCCTGTTCCTTCCCTCCCCCCACCTGCCGGAGCCGGAGCTGGGCTGAGCCCCTGGCTCCTCCCGCGCGCACCTGCAGCCCATCAGCGCAATTACCACCACCTGCCGTGGATAAGAGGAGCCAGGACCAGACACTCGGTGCCAGAGTGTCTGGTCCACATCCGGTTCACATCCGGTTCTCTGGACCCTCCCGGCTCCCGTGCTCCCGTGCTCCCGGCTCTGCTCCTACGCTGCCTCTCCGACTCGGTACTGTCTCGTCGCATCCTGTTCTTCGTACTCTGCACCTCTGGACCCCGCTCTGCACCCTACTCCCTGTCCTTCATTCAGTATATTTAGGTAGTCAGTTGACCGCATTCATTGAGCATGTACTGTTGCTGAATCTAAACCTGATCAACTGGAGGATGCTCGTACCTATTTGCTTAGTTAAATCCAGGTGGCAACGTTTTTTTTTGTTGTTTTTTTGGCCAGGCAGTGTATTTGGTATCATTGCCTTTAAACTGTATGACTTGGGTCAAATGTTTTGGATATTCAAGCTTCTCACAATGGCAAGATTTTCAGACCAAGTTTGTAGGCCAACTTGCTTGGACATGGCTTTTCAGGTCTGCCCATATATTTTCTATAGGATTGAGATCAGGGCTTTGTGTGGCCACTCCAAGACCTTGACTTTGTTATCCTTAAGCCACTTTGTAATCAGTTTGGCAGTATGCTTCAGGTCATTGTCCATTTGGAATACCCATTTACACCCAAGCTTTAACTTCCTGGCTGTTGTTTTGAGCTTCAGTATTTCTACATGATGTTCTTTCCTGAAGATGCTATCTATTTTGTGAAGTGCACCAGTCCCCCAGTATCTTTATGACAGCTGCCTCAGTAGTTCTTATGGTGAGACCACTGTGTGCTGTCTGAATCAGGACGTGACACTGTTAGCACGTTTACTGTGCTGCACCTCGAGCTTCCGAAAGTTGTACTAACTCATTGTGGTTACTAATTAGGATGCTAGGAATGTGTTAGGAACGTGAGAGATAACTATAAACTGTTTAAAATGACCTAGTTCTGGTTTTCAAAATTTAAAGACAAAATAAAAAACTAATACAGCACCTCTAATGATCTCATACACAAACTTCAAGCTTCCCACACAACTCTGAGTAATCCAGCAATGTCCAATCTACTGTATACATGTTATAACTGAAATATTAAGCTAAGATGCTGCTGTTGTATATATTTTCTGCCTCCAAGTATTTTATTTTATTTTTAAGCATATTTGTGAGCTGTGTTCTTCTGATTTTAAGCAGTCAAAAGCACCTACACTGTGCAAAGCCATGGCAGGGATCAAACCAATAAACCCTTTGGTTAGTGGGTAAGTGTTTCTGCCAATGGAGTCAAAGCTTGCTGTGGTTTTAAACAGAGTCAGATAAATTCAAAACATTATTGCATTTTAGCTGCATGCACAACAGCATCTGTGGGAGCTGAAATCACACTGCGCTGTGGGTCAGTAGCCTGACTGGTCTGCCATTGATGTTTATGTCAAGAGTGAACCACCGACTTTTGGATCAGTGGACAAACACTTAGCCAACCACTCTACTTGAAAGTTGTGAAAAGTGGACCACTGCAAACTGTTGTGTTGTTAAAATTAACTAGTTCTATTTTTTCCTTTTTCAGATATTTCAGAGTGTATTTAAGGTTAGAGTTTAGGTTAGGGAAAGTAGTGGCTATAGTTAAGGTTATTGCTTTATAAACACATGACCTAAAGGGCCCATATTACACTTTTTTTTTTTTTTTTTTTTTTTTTTTAATCTATGTATCTATATCCTCATCACAAACATACCTGGAGTTGTGTTTTGTTTCATTCACACAGAAACTCTGCATATTTAGGCAGAGTTCTTCTCTCAAACAGAAAACACACCTTGTGATGTCATGTGTTGGTACAGGAAGTGCACCACTGCGTTTTTAAATTCAATACACTTTCACCAGAATGATTTGATATTGCCAATCTCTACTGAAACAAAAGTAAAAGGTGAGCATTTTGAACTTTAGAGATACAAACTAATAAACTAGGATTATTCAAACACATGTGAATGAAACAAAACACAAGTCCAGGTATGTTTTTGAGGTAACAGCATTATAACATGACTTAAAGCTCAGTCATCCAAGTTATCCAGTAGCCTAAGGATTTTTATGTTTTCCCAACCAACTTAAAGTCCAAAGTTATTTCTCACTCATATTAGTTGCCCAATTACTGTAAATCACCACAGTAAGTTTATGAGTAGTTTTCACAATTTTTAGAGGCCTGTTCAGAGTAATGCTGACAACATCTAGCATGCTAAATACACTCCATGATAATCAAATAAAATGCTTTATAATGAGATGCAGACAGTACACTACAAACATACTTTGACCTCAAGAATTGCTTACACAATATATCTGCACTATATTAAAGGGCTACTGGTAGAGAAGCCTTTTAATATATGACTTATAAAACACACTTATACAAGATAGTGTAAATAGAGATAGTTGAGCGATCTTGCAATGTGTATGTCAGATTCCCAAGTTTGCCTAAGCCACTCCTGTAGGCTAAACGTCCTGCTACTGTGTTATGGGGAGGAGACAGACCGTGACAGTCCAGGAGCAGGAACAGAAACTGAAGAACTAGTTTGACCAGAGCCAGCCTGATACTGGTCACATCTTTCAAACGTCAACACCACCAGCACAAGAGGAAGAAAATAACAAATATGAAAAATAAAATAATTCACTTATATTGACTTAACCTTATATTCACCTTCACAGTTATTCTAAAATCACACACTATTCAAGTACATTTCAGGAAAAGTAGGCTAATAATAAAGCAATAAATGCATATTTCTATAGTTACCTGCTAAAATAAAATAAAACTGACTAGACTGTGTTGTGTTGTGCAAGTTTATATAGAAAAAAAATTATACTTTACCTAGTAGATCCATGCACTTGACACGTGAGGGACTGTGAAAAATGTTTGAGGAAAAAGACATGAAGCATGCCCTCTGCTGGATATATATATATATATATATATATATATATATATATATATATATATATATATATATAGAGAGAGAGAGAGAGAGAGAGAGAGAGAGAGAGAGAGAGAGAGAGAGAGAGAGAGAGAGAGAGAGA